>NW_028155959.1:75000-92500 GCF_963993115.1 Abramis brama | reverse complement strand
CCCTACACTCTCATTACCCTACACTCTCATTACCCTACACACACTCATTACCCTCATTACCCTACACACACTCATTACCCTCATTACCCTACACACACTCATTACCCTACACACACACTCATTACCCTACACACACTCATTACCCTACACTCACACTCATTACCCTACACTCTCTCATTACCCTACACTCTCTCATTACCCTACACTCTCTCATTACCCTACACTCTCTCATTACCCTACACTCTCATTACCCTACACTCTCATTACCCTACACGCACTCATTACCCTACGCACTCATTACCCTACACTCTCATTACCCTACACACACTCATTACCCTACACACACACTCATTACCCTACACACACTCTCATTACCCTACACTCTCAATACCCTACACTCTCATTACCCTACACTCTCATTACCCTACACACACACTCATTACCCTACACACACACTCATTACCCTACACACACTCATTACCCTACACACACTCATTACCCTACACACACTCATTACCCTACACACACTCATTACCCTACACTCACTCATTACCCTACACGCACTCATTACCCTACACTCTCATTACCCTACACGCACTCATTACCCTACACACTCATTACCCTACACGCACTCATTACCCTACACTCTCATTACCCTACACACACACTCATTACCCTACACACACTCATTACCCTACACACTCTCATTACCCTACACTCTCTCATTACCCTACACTCTCTCATTACCCTACACTCTCTCATTACCCTACACTCTCTCATTACCCTACACACACTCATTACCCTACACAAACACTCATTACCCTACACTCTCATTACCCTACACACTCATTACCCTACACACTCTCATTACCCTACACACACTCATTACCCTACACACACTCATTACCCTACACTCTCATTACCCTACACACTCTCATTACCCTACACACTCTCATTACCCTACACTCTCATTACCCTACACTCTCATTACCCTACACACACACTCATTACCCTACACACACACTCATTACCCTACACTCTCTCATTACCCTACACTCTCATTACCCTACACACTCTCATTACCCTACACACACTCATTACCCTACACACACTCATTACCCTACACACACTCATTACCCTCATTACCCTACACACTCTCATTACCCTACACTCTCATTACCCTACACACTCATTACCCTACACACACTCATTACCCTACACACACTCATTACCCTACACACACACTCATTACCCTACACACACACTCATTACCCTACACACACTCTCATTACCCTACACACACACTCATTACCCTACACACACTCATTACCCTACACACACTCATTACCCTACACACACACTCATTACCCTACACACACTCATTACCCTACACTCTCTCATTACCCTACACTCTCTCATTACCCTACACTCTCATTACCCTACACGCACTCATTACCCTACACTCTCATTACCCTACACGCACTCATTACCCTACACTCTCATTACCCTACACTCTCATTACCCTACACTCTCATTACCCTACACACTCTCATTACCCTACACACACACTCATTACCCTACACACACACTCATTACCCTACACTCTCATTACCCTACACTCTCATTACCCTACACTCACTCATTACCCTACACGCACTCATTACCCTACACTCTCATTACCCTACACGCACTCATTACCCTACACACTCATTACCCTACACGCACTCATTACCCTACACTCTCATTACCCTACACACACACTCATTACCCTACACACACTCATTACCCTACACTCTCTCATTACCCTACACTCTCTCATTACCCTACACTCTCTCATTACCCTACACTCTCTCATTACCCTACACTCTCTCATTACCCTACACACACTCATTACCCTACACAAACACTCATTACCCTACACTCTCATTACCCTACACACTCATTACCCTACACACTCTCATTACCCTACACACACTCATTACCCTACACACACTCATTACCCTACACACTCTCATTACCCTACACACTCTCATTACCCTACACTCTCATTACCCTACACTCTCATTACCCTACACACACACTCATTACCCTACACACACACTCATTACCCTACACTCTCTCATTACCCTACACTCTCATTACCCTACACACTCTCATTACCCTACACACACTCATTACCCTACACACACTCATTACCCTCATTACCCTACACACACTCATTACCCTACACACTCATTACCCTACACACTCATTACCCTACACACTCATTACCCTACACACTCATTACCCTACACACACACTCATTACCCTACACACACACTCATTACCCTACACACACTCATTACCCTACACACTCTCATTACCCTACACTCTCATTACCCTACACTCTCATTACCCTACACACACACTCATTACCCCACACACACACTCATTACCCTACACTCTCTCATTACCCTACACTCTCATTACCCTACACACTCATTACCCTACACACACTCATTACCCTACACACACTCATTACCCTACACACACACTCATTACCCTACACACACACTCATTACCCTACACACACTCTCATTACCCTACACACACACTCATTACCCTACACACACTCATTACCCTACACACACTCATTACCCTACACACACACTCATTACCCTACACACACTCATTACCCTACACTCTCTCATTACCCTACACTCTCTCATTACCCTACACTCTCATTACCCTACACGCACTCATTACCCTACACTCTCATTACCCTACACGCACTCATTACCCTACACTCTCATTACCCTACACTCTCATTACCCTACACTCTCATTACCCTACACACTCTCATTACCCTACACACACACTCATTACCCTACACACACACTCATTACCCTACACTCTCATTACCCTACACTCTCATTACCCTACACTCTCATTACCCTACACTCTCATTACCCTACACACACTCATTACCCTACACGCACTCATTACCCTACACTCTCATTACCTTACACTCTCATTACCCTACACACACTCATTACCCTACACACACTCATTACCCTACACTCTCATTACCCTACACACACTCATTACCCTACACACACTCATTACCCTACACACACTCATTACCCTACACTCTCATTACCCTACACTCTCATTACCCTACACTCTCTCATTACCCTACACACACTCATTACCCTACACACACTCATTACCCTACACACACTCATTACCCTACACTCTCTCATTACCCTACACTCTCTCATTACCCTACACTCTCATTACCCTACACGCACTCATTACCCTACACTCTCATTACCCTACACGCACTCATTACCCTACACTCTCATTACCCTACACTCTCATTACCCTACACTCTCATTACCCTACACACTCTCATTACCCTACACACACACTCATTACCCTACACACACACTCATTACCCTACACTCTCATTACCCTACACTCTCATTACCCTACACTCTCATTACCCTACACTCTCATTACCCTACACACACTCATTACCCTACACGCACTCATTACCCTACACTCTCATTACCTTACACTCTCATTACCCTACACACACTCATTACCCTACACACACTCATTACCCTACACTCTCATTACCCTACACACACTCATTACCCTACACACACTCATTACCCTACACACACTCATTACCCTACACTCTCATTACCCTACACTCTCATTACCCTACACTCTCTCATTACCCTACACACACTCATTACCCTACACACACTCATTACCCTACACACACTCATTACCCTACACTCTCATTACCCTACACTCTCATTACCCTACACTCTCTCATTACCCTACACACACTCATTACCCTACACACACTCATTACCCTACACACACTCATTACCCTACACTCTCATTACCCTACACTCTCATTACCCTACACGCACTCATTACCCTACACTCTCATTACCCTACACTCTCATTACCCTACACACACTCATTACCCTACACACACTCATTACCCTACACACACTCATTACCCTACACTCTCATTACCCTACACACACTCATTACCCTACACACACTCATTACCCTACACACACTCATTACCCTACACACACTCATTACCCTACACTCTCATTACCCTACACTCTCATTACCCTACACACACTCATTACCCTACACACACTCATTACCCTACACACACTCATTACCCTACACACTCATTACCCTACACACACTCATTACCCTACACACACTCATTACCCTACACACACTCATTACCCTACACTCTCATTACCCTACACTCTCATTACCCTACACTCTCTCATTACCCTACACACACTCATTACCCTACACACACTCATTACCCTACACTCTCATTACCCTACACTCTCATTACCCTACACGCACTCATTACCCTACACGCACTCATTACCCTACACGCACTCATTACCCTACACGCACTCATTACCCTACACGCACTCATTACCCTACACGCACTCATTACCCTACACTCTCATTACCCTACACTCTCATTACCCTACACACTCATTACCCTACACTCTCTCATTACCCTACACACACTCATTACCCTACACACACTCATTACCCTACACTCTCATTACCCTACACTCTCATTACCCTACACTCTCATTACCCTACACACACTCATTACCCTACACACACTCATTACCCTACACTCTCATTACCCTACACACACTCATTACCCTACACACACTCATTACCCTACACACTCTCATTACCCTACACTCTCATTACCCTACACTCTCATTACCCTACACACTCATTACCCTACACACTCATATTACCCTACACACACTCATTACCCTACACACACTCATTACCCTACACACACTCATTACCCTACACTCTCATTACCCTACACTCTCATTACCCTACACTCTCATTACCCTACACTCTCATTACCCTACACACACTCATTACCCTACACGCACTCATTACCCTACACTCTCATTACCCTACACTCTCATTACCCTACACACACACTCATTACCCTACACACACTCATTACCCTACACTCTCATTACCCTACACACACACTCATTACCCTACACACACTCATTACCCTACACTCTCATTACCCTACACTCTCATTACCCTACACTCTCATTACCCTACACGCACTCATTACCCTACACTCTCATTACCCTACACACACACTCATTACCCTACACACACTCATTACCCTACACACACTCATTACCCTACACTCTCATTACCCTACACACACTCATTATCACGATCACGATCCTCACGAATCACCTATCACGAATCACGATCCTCTCGTTCACTGGTCCTCTCCCTGCTCTGCTCATGCTCTGATAAAAATAGCTTTGTAGGACTATACTTTATTTTGACAATTGGTCAAAAAATAAATCTGTTAAATCTGATTCTGCTGCATAGAACTGATTGAAGAATAATATATTGATATTTTATATTATTTTAATATAGGTACCAGTATTAGCCTTTTCACCATTTGTATCACTCTGCTTGTCTGTGTTTGCGCCACTTGCATCATTAAGCCAGTAGGTGGCGACAAGTGACTGTCTTTATGGGTGAACAACTGAACTTTATACTGATTGGTGCCAAAAACATTGATTAACTCAGGAAAGAAACAAGTTTCTGAAACCAATCTTTAATGCTAATATAAATTGCTCATTTGCCTCTGGACACAAAAAGATTGCACTGGTTTTTGATTGAAATGTAACATCTATGCAAAATAATCCTTGAAAGATTTCTCATTTAAGGCCATTCCTGTTTGGAATATGTGATTGTGTATTGTCAACAATAAGCAGAAACATTCTGCATTTCCATTTTGTAATGTGGATCATTCATTGCAACATTTATCCTCATTCTCATTTTTAAGAATCTGTTATCTTGACAAATAATTTATGCTACTGCCCACTGACATGCTTTTAAAGCTATTGTTATCCACATTTTTTGGCCTTTAAACACCTTAAAATGCACATATGTAGGTCCGAGAAATCCAAATATTATCGGGGGAGCATGTCCCCGAACCCCCCTAACTACCTCACATTTGAATACGCATGACTGTAATGTGTGCTGGTGTGGCTACAGTGCCAAGGCTGACTTTTTGAGCCAGTTTGCCCCTGCATATATACAATATACATTATTCTCTGTATCAAATCATTATTACCCAGCTCCTGATGTTTCGGGCTCCCCTGATGTTTTTAAAACCTAGAAACACCCCTCCAAATGCATATACAATATTTGTAACTTAAATAAGTAATAATCAAATAAAGAAACAACATATTAACATTTTAAAAGTCTTACAGTTACAACCGGCCCTTTGAGGGCAGCCATAATGCTGAAGTGGCCCTCAGTGAAAATGAGTTTGACACCCCTGCACTATACACACTCATTACCATACACTCTCATGTCTGATGTCTGTCTGATGTCTGTCTGTCTGATGTCTGTCTGATGTCTGTGTGATGTCTGTCTGTCTGATGTCTGTCTGATGTCTGTCTGTCTGTCTGATGTCTGTCTGTCGTCTGATGTCTGTCTGATGTCTGTCTGTCTGTCTGTCTGATGTCTGTCTGTCTGTCTGATGTCTGTCTGTCTGTCTGATGTCTGTCTGTCTGATGTCTGTCTGATGTCTGTGTGATGTCTGTCTGTCTGTCTGTCTGTCTGTCTGTCGTCTGTCTGATGTCTGTCTGATGTCTGTCTGTCTGATGTCTGTCTGCTGTCTGTCTGTCTGTCTGTCTGTCTGATGTGTGTGTGTCTGTCTGTCTGATGTCTGTCTGTCTGATGTCTGTCTGTCTGTCTGCTGTCTGTCTGTCTGTCTGTCTGTCGTCTGTCTGATGTCTGTCTGTCTGTCTGTCTGTCTGATGTTCTTCAGGTGCAGGAGGACTCGAAGGAGAAGCGCACTCTCCTGCACAGAGCTGTGAAGCTGCTGTTTCCCGGCCTGGAGACCAAGACTGAGGACCGGGAGGGCAAGAAGTTCATCGTGGCGTATCATGCAGCGGGTCAGAGAGCGCTGGCAGGTACACACTCGCTCCAGAACATGTGTGTGTGTTTCAGCTCCAGAACATCTGTGTGTAGTTTCAGCTCCAGAACATCTGTGTGTGTTTCAACTCCAGAACATTTGTGTGTGTTTCAGCTCCAGAACATGTGTGTGTTTCAACTCCAGAACCTCTGTGTGTGTTACAGCTCCAGAACATGTGTGTGTTTCAGCTTTAGAACGTGTGTGTGTTTCAGTTCCAGAACGTGTGTGTAGTTTCAGCTCCAGAACATGTGTGTGTGTTTCAGCTCCAGAACATGTGTGTGTGTTTCAGCTCCAGAACATCTGTGTGTGTAGTTTCAGCTCCAGAACATCTGTGTGTGTTTCAGCTCCAGAACGTGTGTTTCAGCTCCAGAACATGTGTGTGTGTTTCAGCTCCAGAACATCTGTGTGTGTTTCAGCTCCAGAACATGTGTGTTTCAGCTCCAGAACATGTGTGTGTGTGTTTCAGCTCCAGAACATGTGTGTGTTTGTGTGTGTTTCAGCTCCAGAACATGTGTGTGTAGTTTCAGCTCCAGAACATCTGTGTGTGTTTCAGCTCCAGAACATCTGTGTGTGTTTCAGCTCCAGAACATGTGTGTGTGTTTCAGCTCCAGAACATGTGTGTGTAGTTTCAGCTCCAGAACATCTGTGTGTAGTTTCAGCTCCAGAACATCTGTGTGTGTTTCAGCTCCAGAACATGTGTGTGTGTTTCAGCTCCAGAACATGTGTGTGTGTTTCAGCTCCAGAACATGTGTGTGTGTTTCAGCTCCAGAACATGTGTGTGTAGTTTCGGCTCCAGAACATGTGTGTGTAGTTTCGGCTCCAGAACATCTGTGTGTGTTTCGGCTCCAGAACATGTGTGTGTAGTTTCAGCTCCAGAACATCTGTGTGTGTTTCAGCTCCAGAACATGTGTGTGTGTTTCAGCTCCAGAACATGTGTGTGTGTTTCAGCTCCAGAACATGTGTGTGTGTTTCAGCTCCAGAACATGTGTGTGTGTTTCAGCTCCAGAACATGTGTGTGTGTTTCAGCTCCAGAACATGTGTGTGTGTTTCAGCTCCAGAACATGTGTGTGTGTGTTTCAGCTCCAGAACATGTGTGTGTGTTTCGGCTCCAGAACATGTGTGTGTAGTTTCAGCTCCAGAACATCTGTGTGTGTTTCAGCTCCAGAACATCTGTGTGTGTTTCAGCTCCAGAACATGTGTGTGTGTTTCAGCTCCAGAACATGTGTGTGTGTTTCAGCTCCAGAACATCTGTGTGTGTTTCAGCTCCAGAACATGTGTGTGTAGTTTCAGCTCCAGAACATGTGTGTGTGTGTTTCAGCTCCAGAACGTGTGTTTGTTTCAGCTCCAGAACATGTGTGTGTGTGTGTGTGTGTAGTTTCAGCTCCAGAAAATGTGTGTGTAGTTTCAGCTCCAGAACATGTGTGTGTAGTTTCAGCTCCAGAACATGTGTGTGTAGTTTCAGCTCCAGAACATCTGTGTAGTTTCAGCTCCAGAACATCAGTGTGTAGTTTCAGCTCCAGAACATCTGTGTGTAGTTTCAGCTCCAGAACATGTGTGTGTAGTTTCAGCTCTAGAAAATGTGTGTGTAGTTTCAGCTCCAGAACGTGTGTGTGTGTAGTTTCAGCTCCAGACGCTGTTAGAGACGTGCTGTGACACTAGATGGCGCTCTGAAGTCGCTGCATGATCCTGCATGAGCTTGAGTGAGCATGAGTGTATGGAAACACGACTGATGTTTGTGCATGTGAGGAGGACAGATCCCAGAGGATGATGGGATTATCCCATGATGCTCCATATCACAGTTGTTCGGGCAGCTTCTGCCCTGGTGAGATCCGTTCTGTTCCTGTTCAGTACGCAAGGAATGAGCGGAGTGTGTTGCATCTCGCTTATCTTCACAAACTGAATCTTCCGAATGAATTGAATGGAAACGGAACGGTGATTCCGGACTCATCCGCGCATGCTAACTCATCCGTGTGTGTGCTCGCGTCCTGAGTAACGCTGTCTTATTCTCCCAACGCTCCTCTCGCTCGCGGGACAGAGGTCAGAGCCGCCTCAGGTAAGGCCAATCCCACATCAGTCCAGGACGCCAGGAAAGCTTTCCTTCCGTTCCTTTATCAGTCTATAAGACTCTTCACAATCCCAGAGACGACACTGAGGTGATTAACAACAGCGTGATCATGATCGTGACGTTATAGAGACCCTGTTTGACACACATACTGGATTCGGCACTCGGGTTTGATCATCATATCGACCGTGAAACCAGGCCAAGCGCTCAAGTGCTTCTAAACACAGGAGAAGATTTTACAGAAGACTTATTATATAATTGGTTTACTGGAGATATTTTCACAGTTAGTCAGTATTATCACTGATGTTGTTCAGCCTGATTTATCTTCACTGCAGGAATATTGATATTAATATGTTAATCATGTTTGGTGTTTGTGCTCAGACAGGAAGGATGCTCCGATTAAAAGTTAAAATAAATCTAAAACTCTTTTCTCCTCCATATTTGAGGTTTAATATACACTTGTGGCTTGCAGAAACAGAAGTCAATGTTTTATTCCATTAGAACGACTTTGAAAGATGCCTGTTATTATAAAGATGTTAAAGTCCACATTAGTGGTTGAATTATATTGAACTCCAGAGGATTTTACTGTGAATTTGACAGAGATGCTGTGCAAATTAAAAAGCTCAGTTATTATAAATCTTCTATAGAAATATTGAGAGGGTTTCTAAATATAATATTCTTTAGGTGTCGATGCTTCAGTAGCTCGTACAGTAGATTATATTCCTCAGTACTCAGCTGTTGCACTGGTGATATTGACCATGTGTGTTTTCCTCAAACTTAAAGCGATTAATAAAAGCTCTGTTATGTCGTTCAGTCTGTGCTCCATTACTTTTTCATTTAGTGTCCATCCTCTCTTCTTTTCTGTCTCCCACTGAAGCCCCTCGAAAGCATTCATGGCCGAAGAACCGTGGCAGTTTCTGCCATTTCGTTCTCTATAAGGAGAACAAGGACACCATGGAGGCCATCAACCTCCTCTCCAAGTTCCTCAGGTGTGTGTGAGACGAGTCTGCGGCTGGTTAACGCTGGCGTTACGTGACCTCACACACACTCCTGTCTCTGTGTTTCAGGGTCAGGCCCAACATGTTCTCCTACATGGGCACCAAAGACAAGAGGGCCATCACAGTGCAGGAGATCGCCGTGCTGAAGTGAGTGAAGCCGAGCATCAGATCCGTCTAACGCTCAGGACACACTCCTGTATTCTGCTCTTCTGTTTCTCCTCAGGATCAGCGCTGAGAGATTATCTCACCTCAACAAATGCCTCATGAACCTGAAGCTGGGAAACTTCAGCTACAAGAAACATCCATTAAAACTGGGAGAGCTGCAGGGAAACCACTTCACGGTGGTGCTCAGGTGAGGATCGGCGCTACGTATGCAGGGATCCTAACGTCTCACCTTTCAGCAAAATCATAACCTATTTCATTGGCATAAGTAACGATACGTCAAGCTTGGCTCTTTTAATCAGCCTAACATGACTGGCTTGTTTTCATTTAAAGGTTACACATTATGCCCCTTTTCACAAGATGTAATATAAATCTATGGTGTCCCCAGAATGTGTCTGTGAAATTTCAGCTCAAAATTACCAGATCATTTATTATAGCTTGTCAAATTTGCCCCTTGTGTGTCCCTTTTAAATGCAAATGAGCTGTAGCTCCGCCTCTGTCCAGAAGAGGGCGGAGCCTTTACACAAGCTTCAGAAACTCCGGCAATAACAAAACAGGCCAATCTCACTCATCCAGAATCCCAGAATCACCAGTAGCGAGTGCAGCCTTACGGAGAGACTCAGGAAGAGCTTCTGGATGTTAGTGGAGACATTTCTGTAGTTGTTGTGGAGTTACACTGATCATCTCATCATCATGTTTAACTTCTCCACAAGTGTCCACAGTTCCTGAGGTGTTTATAAGACAGCGGTGACATGTTCTGGTCAATAGTGTTCAGTGCTCGTCTGAGCTCAACCACAGAACAGTTTCAGGCTCTGCTGGATCTTCATCATTGCGTTAGAACTGGTCTCTGTCGTCGCTCGCAAAACCAAATGGCGGCTGGTGTGTGTAAACGTGCAGATTAAGGGCCAGTAATAATGCCTTAAGCATGAATGGCAGGACAAATTAGACGACATGGCGAAATAAATATGATGCGAGTGCGCGAAATGCGAGTGCGTGAGTGTGCGAAGTACGAGTGTGTGAGGTACGAGTGTGTGAAGTGTGAGTGTGTGAAGTACGAGTGTGTGAAGTGTGAGAGGTATGAGTGTGTGAAGTGCGAGTGTGAGTGTGTGAAGCGTGAGTGTGAGTGTGTGAAGTGCGAGTGTGTGAGGTGCGAGTGTGTGAGGTGCGAGTGTGTGAGGTGCGAGTGTGTGAGGTGCGAGTGTGTGAGGTGCGAGTGTGTGAGGTGCGAGTGTGTGAGGTGCGAGTGTGTGAGGTGCGAGTGTGCGAGGTACGAGTGTGTGAGGTACAAGTGTGAGTGTGTGAGATACGAGTGTGAGTGTGTGAGGTACGAGTGTGTGAAGTACGAGTGTGAGTGTGTGAAGTACGAGTGTGAGTGTGTGAAGCGTGAGTGTGAGTGTGTGAGGTGCGAGTGTGTGAGGTGCGAGTGTGTGAGGTGCGAGTGTGTGAGGTGCGAGTGTGTGAGGTACGAGTGTGTGAGTGTGTGTGAAGTATGATTGTGAGTGTGTGAAATACGAGTGTGTGAGGTACGAGTGTGAGTGTGTGAGATACGAGTGTGAGTGTGTGAGGTACGAGTGTGTGAAGTACGAGTGTGAGTGTGTGAAGTACGAGTGTGAGTGTGTGAAGTATGAGTGTGTGAGGTGCGAGTGTGTGAGGTGCGAGTGTGTGAGGTGCGAGTGTGTGAGGTGCGAGTGTGTGAGGTGCGAGTGTGTGAGGTGCGAGTGTGTGAGGTGCGAGTGTGTGAGGTGCGAGTGTGTGAGGTGCGAGTGTGTGAGGTGCGAGTGTGTGAGTGTGTGTGAAGTATGATTGTGAGTGTGTGAAATACGAGTGTGCGAGGTACGAGTGTGTGAGGTACAAGTGTGAGTGTGTGAGATACGAGTGTGAGTGTGTGAGGTACGAGTGTGTGAAGTACGAGTGTGAGTGTGTGAAGTACGAGTGTGAGTGTGTGAAGTACGAGTGTGTGAAGTGCGAGAGTGTGAGTGTGTGTTTGTGAGGTACGAGTGTGTGAGGTACGAGTGTGTGAGGTACGAGTGTGTGAGGTACGAGTGTGTGAAGTGCAAGAGTGTGAGTGTGTGTGAAGTATGATTGTGAGTGTGTGAAATACGAGTGTGTGAGGTACAAGTGTGTGAAGTGCAAGAGTGTGAGTGTGTGTGAAGTATGATTGTGAGTGTGTGAAGTACAAGTGTGTGAAGTACAAGTGTGTGAAGTACAAGTGTGTGAAGTACAAGTGTGTGAAGTACAAGTGTGTGAAGTACAAGTGTGTGAAGTACAAGTGTGTGAAGTACGAGTGTGAGTGTGTGAGGTACGAGTGTGTGAGGTACGAGTGTGTGAAATACGAGTGTGTGAGGTACGAGTGTGTGAAATACGAGTGTGCGAGGTACGAGTGTGTGAAATACGAGTGTGCGAGGTACGAGTGTGAGTGTGTGAAGTACGAGTGTGTGAAGTACGAGTGTGTGAGGTATGAGTGTGTGAAGTGCAAGAGTGTGAGTGTGTGTGTGTGAAGTATGATTGTGAGTGTGTGAAATATGAGTGTGCGAGGTACGAGAGTGTGCGAGGTACGAGTGTGTGAGGTATGAGTGTGCGAGGTACGAGTGTGTGAGGTATGAGTGTGTGAAGTACAAGTGTGTGAGGTATGAGTGTGTGAAGTGTGAGAGTGTGAGTGTGTGAGGTACGAGTGTGTGAGGTACGAGTGTGTGAGGTACGAGTGTGTGAAATACGAGTGTGTGAGGTACGAGTGTGTGAAATACGAGTGTGCGAGGTACGAGTGTGTGAAATACGAGTGTGCGAGGTACGAGTGTGAGTGTGTGAAGTACGAGTGTGTGAAGTACGAGTGTGTGAGGTATGAGTGTGTGAAGTGCAAGAGTGTGAGTGTGTGTGTGTGAAGTATGATTGTGAGTGTGTGAAATATGAGTGTGCGAGGTACGAGAGTGTGCGAGGTACGAGTGTGTGAGGTATGAGTGTGCGAGGTACGAGTGTGTGAGGTATGAGTGTGTGAAGTACAAGTGTGTGAGGTATGAGTGTGTGAAGTACGAGAGTGTGAGTGTGTGAAGTGCGAGTGTGAGTGTGTGAAGTGCGAGTGTGTGAAGTGCGAGTGTGTGAAGTGCGAGTGTGTGAAGTGCGAGTGTGAAGTGCGAGTGTGAGAAGTGCGAGTGTGAGAAGTGCGAGTGTGAGAAGTGCGAGTGTGAGAAGTGCGAGTGTGTGAAGTGCGAGTGTGTGAAGTGCGAGTGTGTGAAGTGCGAGTGTGTGAAGTGCGAGTGTGTGAAGTGCGAGTGTGTGAAGTGCGAGTGTGTGAAGTGCGAGTGTGTGAAGTGCGAGTGTGTGAAGTGCGAGTGTGTGAAGTATGAGTGTGAGTGCGAGGTACGAGTGTGTGAAGTGTGAGTGTGTGAGGTACGAGTGTGCGAAGTGTGAGTGTGTGAGGTACTAGTGTGTGAAGTGTGAGGTACGAGTGTGTGAAGTGTGAGTGTGTGAGGTACGAGTGTGTGAAGTGTGAGTGTGTGAGGTACGAGTGTGCGAAGTGTGAGTGTGTGAGGTACTAGTGTGTGAAGTGTGAGGTACGAGTGTGTGAAGTGTGAGTGTGTGAGGTACGAGTGTGCGAAGTGTGAGTGTGTGAGGTACGAGTGTGCGAAGTGTGAGTGTGCGAGGTACGAGTGTGCGAGGTACGAGTGTGTGAAGTGCAAGAGTGTGAGTGTGTGAGAAGTATGATTGTGAGTGTGTGAAATACGAGTGTGTGAGGTACAAGTGTGTGAAGTGCAAGAGTGTGAGTGTGTGTGAAGTATGATTGTGAGTGTGTGAGGTACAAGTGTGTGAAGTACAAGTGTGTGAAGTACAAGTGTGTGAAGTACAAGTGTGTGAAGTACAAGTGTGTGAAGTACAAGTGTGTGAAGTACAAGTGTGTGAAGTACAAGTGTGTGAAGTACGAGTGTGAGTGTGTGAAGTACGAGTGTGAGTGTGTGAAGTACGAGTGTGAGTGTGTGAAGTACGAGTGTGAGTGTGTGAAGTATGAGTGTGTGAGGTACGAGTGTGCGAGGTACGAGTGTGTGAAATACGAGTGTGCGAGGTACGAGTGTGAGTGTGTGAAGTACGAGTGTGTGAAGTACGAGTGTGTGAGGTATGAGTGTGTGAAGTGCAAGAGTGTGAGTGTGTGTGTGTGAAGTATGATTGTGAGTGTGTGAAATATGAGTGTGCGAGGTACGAGAGTGTGCAAGGTACGAGTGTGTGAAGTACAAGTGTGTGAGGTATGAGTGTGTGAAGTACGAGAGTGTGAGTGTGTGAAGTATGAGTGTGAGTGTCCGAGGTACGAGTGTGTGAAATACGAGTGTGCGAGGTACGAGTGTGTGAAGTGCGAGTGTGAGTGTGTGAAGTACGAGTGTGTGAAGTACGAGTGTGTGAAGTGCGAGTGTGTGAAGTGTGAGTGTGTGTGAAGTATGAGTGTGAGTGCGAGGTACGAGTGTGTGAAGTGTGAGTGTGTGAGGTACGAGTGTGCGAAGTGTGAGTGTGTGAGGTACGAGTGTGTGAGTGTGCGAGGTACGAGTGTGCGAGGTACGAGTGTGCGAGGTACGAGTGTGTGAAGTGTGAGTGTGTGAGGTACGAGTGTGCGAGGTACGAGTGTGCGAAATACGAGTGTGCGAGGTACGAGTGTGTGAATTGTGAGGTGTGAGTGTGTGAGGTACGAGTGTGCGAGGTACGAGTGTGTGAAGTACGAGTGTGCGAAGTACGAGTGTGTGAGGTACGAGTGTGTGAAGTGTGAGTGTGCGAGGTACGAGTGTGACGCCGCCTTCACACTGGCAGTTGAAATCAGCTCCGTAATACGCAATACGCCCCCAGCGGACGTCGTACTACACTGTTGAAAAGCGTCGGAAGCGAGTAGAACAAAAATGGCGGAGAGATTAACGGTTGAATGTACAATTCTGTATGATCTCTCTGTTGAGGGGGTTAGAGACATGCTGCTTCGTGGAGGAAAGTTCCCCAGGTCGTTGACATGTCAGGTCGGCTAAATGTGATATAGTGGTATATAGAGCTTTTAATTGTATTAACTGCCCTAATAACGTTAGAAAATCATGAAAATAAAAAAATGACATGACAACTTATCGTTATAAAATCATTATTTATTTTATTAAAAGTTATAAGAATTCAGGTTTGTTTATCAGTACCATAGCAACGCTAACTTCCGCTGGAATTGTCGGATAGGAACTGTCCGTAGCCTTTCGCAAGAGTTCAATTTTTTGAACGCATCCGGATGACCAACGGACACGATTTTTTCCGCACCGCACTCGTTCAGACCCGCTTCGGACCCATTCGCATGCGGTCTGCGAATCTCCATAGGAAATTAATGACTTCCGGACGTTTCGTAGCCGTATCGGAGCTGATTTCAACTGCCAGTGTGAAGGCGGCGTGAGTGTGTGAAGTACGAGTGTGTGAAGTGTGAGTGTGAGTGTGTGAAGTATGAGTGTGTAAACACTCTCTCCTCCACAGGAATATCTCCGGCTCTCTGGAGCAGGTCGAGCAGGCGATGACATCACTCAGAGAAACCGGCTTCATTAATTACTACGGCATGCAGCGCTTTGGGACCACAGCTGTTCCCACACACCGGGTCGGCAGGTACACACACACACGCACACACACACACACACACACACACACACACACACACACACACACTGAATCTCACTGTTGGCTCTGTTTTATAGGGCTATACTGCAGAACAACTGGAAGGAAGTGATGGATCTGATCCTGAAGCCTCGTCCTGGAGGTCAGAGACACACACACACACACACACACACACACACACACAGGATCTGATCCTGAAGCCTCGTCCTGGAGGTCAGAGTCACACACACACACACACACACATACTATCTTTCTCTCTTTCTCTCTCTCTCTCTCTCTCTCTCTCTCTCTCTCTCTCTCTCTCTCTCTCTCTCTCTCTCTCTCTCTCTCTCACACACACACACTCACTCACTCACTCTCTCTCTCTCTGCAGCGGAGAAGGGTTATCTGGTGAAGTGCCGGCAGGAGTGGGCTCTCACACACGACCCCGAGGCGGCCCTGAAGAAGCTGCCGGTCAAGCGCTGCGTCGAGGGCCAGTTCCTGCGAGGCCTCGTCAAATACGGCAAGAACAACATCGTCACAGCGTTCGGACTGGTGAGAGAACACACTCACACTACACACTACACAACTGACCTCACACTACACAACTGACCTCACACAACACAACTAACCTCACACAACACACTACACAACTGACCTCACACTGCACACTACACAACTGACCTCACACTACACACTACACAACTGACCTCACTCACACTACACAACTGACCTCACACTACACAACTGACCTCACATAACACTACACAACTGACTACACACTACACAACTGACCTCACACTACACTACACAACTGACCTCACACTACACACTCACATTACACAACTGACCTCACACTACACGACTGACCTCACACTACACAACTGATCTCACACTCACACTACACAACTGACCTCACACTACACACTACACAACTGACCTCGCACTCACACTACACAACTGACTACACACTCACACTACACAACTGACCTCACACTCACACTACACAACTGACCTCACACTACACAACTGACCTCACACAACACAACTGACCTCACATAACACACTACACAACTGACCTCACACTACACACTACACAACTGACCTCACACTACACACTCACATTACACAACTGACCTCACACTACACAACTGACCTCACACTACACACTACACGACTGACCTCACACTACACAACTGACCTCACTCACACTACACAACTGACCTCACACTACACAACTGATCTCACACTACACACTACACAACTGACCTCACACTACACAACTGACCTCACACTCACTCTACACAACTGACTTCACACTCACACTACACAACTGACCTCACACTCACACTACACAACTGACCTCACACTACACACTACGCAACTGACCTCACACTGCACAACTGACCTCACACTGCACACTACACAACTGATCTCACACTATGCAACATACCTCACACTCACACTACACAACTGACCTCACACTCAGACTACACAACTGGAAACTGACCTCAAGGTTCTGCTGCTGCTGCTGCTGGAGTTCAGTAGTTTATAACTGTGCTTTTTCTGCTCAGATCCCTCGCAACAACAGGCTGATGTACATCCACAGTTACCAGAGTTACGTGTGGAACTCTATGGTCAGCAAACGTGTGGAGGCCTATGGGC
>NW_028155959.1:7500-70000 GCF_963993115.1 Abramis brama | reverse complement strand
GAGTTGATAGACCTAACCCTGACCATCTCATCTCGTTGTGTGTGTGTGTGTGTGTGTGTGTGTGTGTGTGTGTGTGTGCCTCTACAGAAGGGAAGTACCGGGCGCTGAAGATGGAGTTTTCTCTGCCGTCCTCCACTTACGCCACGATGGCCGTCAGAGAAGTGCTGAAGATGGACACCAGCATCAAGAGTCAGACTCGGCTCAACACCAGCTGGCTGAACTGACCGTCACACACACAGACACACACACACACACACACACACAGCTGGCTGAACTGACCGTCACACGCACAGACACACACACACACACACACAGCTGGCTGAACTGACCGTCACACGCACAGACACACACACACACACACACAGCTGGCTGAACTGACCGTCACACACACAGACACACACACACACAGCTGGCTGAACTGACCGTCACACACACAGACACACACACACACACACACACACAGCTGGCTGAACTGACCGTCACACGCACAGACACACACACACACACACACAGCTGGCTGAACTGACCGTCACACGCACAGACACACACACACACACACACAGCTGGCTGAACTGACCGTCACACACACAGACACACACACACACACACACACAGCTGGCTGAACTGACCGTCACACGCACAGACACACACACACACACACACACACACACACACACAGCTGGCTGAACTGACCGTCACACACACAGACACACACACACACACACACACACAGCTGGCTGAACTGACCGTCACACGCACAGACACACACACACACACACACACAGCTGGCTGAACTGACCGTCACACGCACAGACACACACACACACACACACAGCTGGCTGAACTGACCGTCACACGCACAGACACACACACACACACACACACACAGCTGGCTGAACTGACCGTCACACACACAGACACACACACACACACACACACACACAGCTGGCTGAACTGACCGTCACACACACACACACACACACACACACACACACAGCTGGCTGAACTGACCGTCACACACACAGACACACACACACACACACACACACACAGCTGGCTGAACTGACCGTCACACACACACACACACACACACACACACACACACAGCTGGCTGAACTGACCGTCACACACACACACACTTTCACCAGCTTTAGTCCTGCAGTTTATTGGTGATGAACACTTCGCTACGTCGTGTGTGTAATTTTCACAGTGAAGCTACACACAGTTTTTCAGTTACTCAGTTTTAGTGTGTTGTTGTTTTAAAGCTGTAAAGACATTTATTACATGTATTTTCAGAACTTCAGCATAGACTGAACATTGAGCAGTAAATTAACATTAATTTGATGATTTATTATTGTAAAATGTTCTATTTCTGCTGAATACTGAATTTTTCAGTGTAAATATTTGAATCTGAATAAATGAATCTTCCTGATGTCTTCGTGTGTCCGTGTGTAACTTCATGTGTCAGGCGTGTTCTCTAACATTCCTCTGGACAGAGTCTCGATTGTTATTTTACAGTCCTGTCTGGAATGATCTGAAGGACTTTGGAAACCTCTGTGCATTGCAGAGTGGGATCATGGAGCAACACCAAATGGCTGGCGTTCTGAAAACAATCCGGATGACTGCGTTCACATATAGATTGTTTTTATCCTTTATAGTATCAGGGCAATTTGGTTATCGTAAGAAGCTGATTATAAACCGTGGGCCGCCAGAAAACACTAGTTATAAACCCGCTGGAAAAGCGGTGAGCAGAACGCAAACACAGAACATTGGCACAAAAGGGTTAGGCATGTTAATACCCCCTGTCAGCGAGGTAAAGAGAGAACTACATGCCCGAAAATGCCACTGTTCAAGCTGCCAGACAACTTTACATTCGACAAGCCGGGAGAATGGCCGTCATGGCGACAGCGTTTCGTGAGATACAGAACGGCTGCAGTGGCGGAACTAGAGTTTTATACAGGGGGTGGCCACTGCCACTTTCGGGGGTACACAGTACACACACACACACACACACACACACACACACACACACACACACACACACACACACACATATACATACACAGTGGAAAAGCTTATGGAAGGAATTGGGTCACTCTGTTTGTGTCTATAAGTGTTGAACATCCAAAATATTTGCAGAAAACAAAGCTGAAGTACCAAGGAGATAAGATACCGTAGCATGTGTCTGTTATGAACTGCTGCGTTTATTTACCAAAAAAAAAAACACCCTCACATTTACAAAAAAAATGTTTTTTTTTAATTAGATATAGCAGGCATCAAGCAGACATGTACTTGAAACATGTAAACAATTTTATTGCCCATCAATATAAAATCTTATCCTAGGAAGATTTAATACAACATAATTCTTTCTTTATAATAATTTATAATTATTCTTTCTAATTATAATTATTTAATTTATAATTATTTTTTGTGTTCATTTTTGGGTGAACTATCCTTTTAATCTGGCAAAATCATCTCAACTTAAATTCCTGAATTGGGTATGTGATTGACTGCCTGTGTCTGGTAGATGCTCTGAGCTGTTCCTGGTTCTGAAGTCTGACCACACTGACTCTGACTAACCAGTGATGATGCAAGGGCTGGGGTCTGTTTGCACCTGATCTGCCTGTTAGTCCAGTCATTTTAAGCCAAAATGGGGGTCAACCTTGAACAAATTGCAACAGAAGCAAACTCAACTGATTTTGTATCCTCAATATGTCCTAAGTAAGGAAAAACAAGTCCCGAAGAATCCCATTAGGGGAAAGTTTCGAAAAAGACCCAAATATAGCCTATTCATACACCTATTCATTCTTTTACTCACATGAATAGGGTAAAAAATGTAACCTTTAGATATCAACATGAAAATTACAGAGTTGATTACTTATATCAAGACAAACAAAAAATGTATGACAAGTTTTTTAAAATTGTTTGTTAACATGGACAAACGGTGCATTATCTAATTACAGATGTGCTATTTTGCATAAATACCACAACAGGTCTAAACATTGGGTATAGCCAGGTGAAATGTCTTGTTGAATCTTGTTGACAAATAACAGTAAAATACTTAAGGTCTGAATGGAACCCATTTTGGCTACCCATGAGCATTAATACATAGAGGCAGGAAGAAGTACTTTAGAAACCAGCCTTTATTAATTATTAAGAGATTGGGTTTGGGGCTGGGTCCGTGGGACTGTTTCTGGGGGACGAGTCTGAGGGAAGAACAGGAGACAATGGTAAGGAGAATGCAGAAGACAAAAGGTAGGTAAAATAAAAAGTGAATCCCCAGAAACAGTTTTCAAAACTTTCCCCTAATGGGATTCTGGACTTTTTTTTCCTTACTCAGGACATATTGAGGATACAAAATTATTTGAGTTTGCTTCTGTTGCAATTTGTTCAACCTTTTTTTTCATAAAAATGACTATGTTTGTGCTTATTTAAAAAGAACTCTGATAGCCTATCTCTCCCTTTCTTTTCATGTTTAATTGACCCTGTTCAAAAATATGACAAATTTAAAATATGATTCCAAATTCCAATCATCTTCATATTCTCTTCATCATCCAATTACCAACATTTTTATCTTAACTATTCTCGCCAGTATAAAAAAATGGTGTTTTTGGTAATTTTCACAATTTCATGGCACCCCAGAATATTTTGTTGTATGAATATCTCAACATACCAAAAGAAAGAACAGACCCTATGCTTTTAAACAACAAAAAAATCTGTTTTATTCTAGCTTCGTGCATCTTTTTTATCAACACTTGAATGTTGGCAGTTGTTTCATAAAAAGCAACATGAGCAAAAAGCTGAGAAAATTGCATTTTTATCAAAGACTAACGTTACATCTAGATCAGATTTAATGATGATCAAAACACAATAGATCGAGTCCATCAACACCCTACACCCATAAAGCTTCACAGTCAGTGATCGCATTATGAAATATCGCTTGTTTCTGCTCTTCTTTGCATGCGTTTTGATCTCCTATCCTCGCATTGGCTTGAACATGTATACTGTAACGTACACACGGCAAGGTAGCCTACTGTATGCGTGTATTAGGCCTAATGTATTCGGAGCAAACCACCCTGATGCTAAACCTTGAAAACTTACTTCAAATATGATGTTTTCTTATCCGGGAAGTTCGGTATCTTTCAACCATCTCTTGTCCTCTGTCTGCTCGTCCGTTTGAAAACTGCGCGCGCGACGCGCTGCCGGCGAACGTAATTTTTTATTTTATTTTCAAATCAGCATCAGCAACTGCCAGTAGCAAATACAATTTTGGGGTGGCACCCGGGGTGGCCAATCGCATGTCAGGGGTGTCCAGTGCCACCCCGGACCCCCCTCTGGCTCCGCCACTGAACGGCTGCCAAGCTCACAGAAGAGGACGGGACCGTCCAAGTGAGTACATTAATTTACGCCAGGGGCGATTCTAGGATTTTCATTTTAGGGGGGCTCAGCCCCCAATGAGGAAAAAAAAAAGTTAGTTTATGGTCTAATGCTCATTATTAACTAGTTTCATTCATTCATCCAGTAACATGCATATGGCAGGGTTTTAGAATCACTGAGGTCCCAAATGTGAGGTATTTAGGGGGGTTCGGGGGCATGCTCCCCCGAGAAAATTTTGATTTCTCTGATCTACATATGTGCATTTTAAGATGTTTTGAAGGCCAAAAAAATTGGATAACAATAGCTTTAAAACCATGTGCGGGCAGCTGTTTATTTTTCACACCTCATCAGCATCACACTCTTTTTCTCTTTGTTTTTATCTTGCTCTGTCTTTTCCCCTCCTAAAGCTGAGCTTTGACTGATATAGGCTTTTCATTTTTGTCTGTCAGTGAAGAAAGTAAACATAGGGTCAACTGATAGGTTGATTTATGAATCATTTTCTCAGACAAAGCTACCAGGAAAGCTAGGTAACTAAGTTTATTAAATTCATTCACAATATGTACACATTCATTATTGATCTAGGCCTAATACATGGCCGTAGACAGGGCTTTATAATCAAAGAGGTCATAAATTTGAGGTTGTTATGGGGTTAAACATTTTTATTTCTCTGATATGTGCATTTCAAGACGTTTGAAGGCCAAAAAAGGATAAGAAATATATTTAAAACCCGCTCTCTCCTCATCTCCATCACTCTGTCTTTTTCTCTCAGTCTCCTGATCTTGCCCTGTCTCTAATTCCCCTCCTAAAGCTGAACTTTTTTAATTTACTGAAGGCTACAAATTGTATTATATTAATTCTCAACATGTACACATGCATTATTAATCTTGTGCCTATGAAAACGGCTTTGTTAATGTTTCTTGTCCCCTCACAATGACATAATTACACGTTATATAGGCCTATTTTCAGCTCAAAATGGCGAAAATAGACAAGTTTATTAGTTTTCTAATTATTTTTGTCATTCGTTTAACATTTATGACCTAAAAAACTGTCAAATATAAAATGTTTAGTTTAGCTACTTACATCTTAACTCGCACTATAAACTGAAGCGTCAGTCGTGCTGCTAAAATTCCATGTAAAATTCGCGCTCAGCAGCTTCCGTGAACATAAAGCCCGCCTACTTTGATTTGATTGGTCATCTCAAATATTCTGACATTGACGAGAAGTGAAAGACCAATGAGGCTCAGATGAACAAACACACACACACACACACGCCTCTGTTTCTGACCTGCGCTCTGCTTGGCGCTGCTGCGGATTGAAGATGAAGAACATTATTTAACCTTGTCAAAGACGAACAAAAATTTTAGAATAACAACATTTCTTACTCCAAGTTTTAGGGGTGCTGAGCTCCTTTTTAGGGGTGCTGAAGCACCCCTAAAAAGGGGCTAGCCTCGCCCATGATTTACGCGATGGGAAATGAGGCGGAAAATATTTACAAATCCTTCGTTTTCAATGAAAGAGAAAAAGAAGACGATTTCGAGACAGTTTTGAAGAAATACGATGACTACTTTGTACCACAGACCAACATCATCCACGAGAGGGCGCAGTTTCACCAGCGATCTCAGAGATCAGGGGGAAAAGCCGAGACATTTATTCGTGCACTGTACAAATTGTCAGAAAACTGTGACTTTGGTGCTAACAGAAATGAGAACATCAGAGATAGATTAGTTGTAGGAATTAGAGACAAGGATTTGTCAAAAAGATTACAACTAATCAAAGACCTCACACTGGATGTTGCAGTACAAATGGTAAGACAAGCAGAGGAAGTTACTCACCAGGTCAGCCAGCAGGGGGATCCAATGTGCAGCGTTCAAGAGATCAGACGACCCAAACAGCGTACTGGCTACAGGTCTCAGCACAGCAGAGAAAGCCAGCCTGGTAAAGTATGGAATGGCGAGGACAAATGCAGCCGATGTGGCAAAACATAAAGACAAAGAGAAATATCCTGCTTTTGGAGCAGAATGCAGGAGATGTCACAAGAAAGGCCACTGGGAATGCATGTGCAAAACTAAATTAGTCCATGAAGTCATGAGGGAAGATTCTGACTCATTTTACCTTGGATCAGTACAGCAGCCTGGAAAAGGCACCACAGAAACATCTGTGACTGTCAATATGACAATTGGAAATACACCAGTAGTATTTAAAATAGATACAGGGGTGGATGTGACAATAATAAACGAACATAAATTCCAGAATCTACAAAAGAATCATGAACTGTGCAAAGCAAATGTCATACTCAACAGTCCGGGAGGCCAGCTAAAATGTGTGGGTCAATTCAGAAGTCACATAAAGCATAAAGCGAAACAGTACGAACTGACCATATATGTTGTAAAGGGCCCAACAGTGAATAATCTTCTCAGTGGAAGGGCGGCTAAAGAAATGGGCTTGGTTAAACAAATAGAAGAGGTAAATACTAACAATGGGGACCACGGAAGGCTAAACACTGAACCAGTTAAGATTCTACTCAGAGAAGGAGCAGAACCGTATGCTGTTAATACTGCCCGTAGAGTCCCATTGCCGCTGCTTCAGAAAGTAAAAGAAGAATTAGGAAGGATGGAAGCTAGTGGTGGGATTGAGAGAGTCACTCAACCAACAGACTGGTGCGCACCTATGGTGCCCGTCATCAAACCCAACAGACAGGTGCGAATATGTGTTGACCTGAAAAGACTGAATGAAAACATCAAAAGAGAACGATTCATGCTGCCGACAACAGATGAAATTCTCGCGAAACTAACCGGAGCCAAAGTGTTCACATCGCTAGATGCCGCAAGTGGCTTTTGGCAGATACCGCTGCATCCCGAGAGCAGCCGGTTAGCAACATTCATCACACCATTTGCCAGGTATTGTTTTAAAAGACTTCCTTTTGGCATTAGCATTGCACCTGAGATTTTTCAGTGGAAAATGCAAGAGCTGTTGTTAGGTCTGGAAGGAGTCCAAGTGTACATGGACGACATCATCGTATACGGAGCGTCGATGCAAGAACACAACACACGATTGAGGCAGGTAATGGAAAAAATGGAACTCGCCGGTCTGAGATTAAATAAAGACAGATGTAAGATCAAAAAAAGTGAGCTGCATTTCCTGGGTCAGGTAGTCGAAGAGAGTCCGAGCAGACCCCGAGAAAGTCAGAGCCATTGCTGAACTCAAAGCCCCAAATAATGTACATGAACTAAAGAGAGTGCTGGGGATGATTAACTATATGGGAAAATATATCCCATCTGGCAACACTGGGAGGTCCACTATACGAACTCCTACGAACCGAAACTGCATGGATTTGGGACTCGGCACAGGACCAAGCTTTCCGACAACTAAAGGAAGCTCTTATGACATCGCCAGTATTGTCATTTTATGATGCAGAGAGGCCAACAACTGCATCTGCCGATGCAAGCAGTTACGGCTTGGGAGGAGTGCTACTCCAACAACACGGAGACTGCTGGAAGCCTGTCGCATACTGCTCGCGAACCCTTACTAGTGCGGAGCGTCATTATGCGCAGATAGAGAAAGAGTGTCTCGCAGGAGTCTGGGCGTGCGAACATTTCAGCAAATACCTGAGTGGAATGGGGCATTTCAGACTCATTACAGACCACAAGCCGCTGGTTCCTTTGATAAATTGTAAAGATTTGGACAATGTACCAATCAGATGCCAGAGACTTTTACTCAGACTGATGAGATTCAATGTGACAGCTGAGTATGCCCCAGGTAAAACACTTGTTGTAGCAGACACTTTATCACCAAGCCCACAAAGCAGAACCATGGACAGCACCACGGAAGTGGACGTCAGCTGCTATGTTAATGCGATCGTTGAAAGCCTTCCTGCTTCAAAAGGCAAAATAAGTGCAATTCGTGATGCGACGCAACAAGATGGAAAATTGCAGAGAGTGAAGTACTTAATTGGAATCGGATGGCCTGAACATGCTCGCGATGTACATCCCTCGGTGAGAGACTTTCACGCATTCAAAAGTGAATTGTCTGAGACTGATGGCTTGCTTACTAGAGGAAACCGTATCATCATACCAGAGTCTCTTCGAGGAGAAATTATCGAACGAATACATGAGGGACATATGGACTTGACCAAATGTAGGGAAAGGGCACAGACATCCGTATGGTGGCCAGGACTGTCCTCTGAATTAAAATGGAAAATTGAAAAGTGCACATTCTGCTGTGAACACAGAGAAAAGAACCTCTGAATCCAACTCCGTTACCAGAAATACCATGGCAGCGTTTGGGGGTAGATTTATGTGAGTACAAAGGAAGAAACTATATCGTACTCTCAGACTATTATTCCAGATTCTTAGAAATCCTACACTTATCGAGCACCACATCTGAACAGGTAGTCACCAAGCTCAAAGCTACATTTGCTCGATTCGGAATCCCAGAAGTTGTCGTGTCGGACAACGGCCCGCAATTTGCGAGTGAAACATTTAGTCATTTAGTGAGTATGATTTTGAGCATGTGACTTCAAGTCCACATCATCCCTCGAGTAATGGTCATGCAGAACGTGCAGTCCAGTCAGCAAAAGCCATCCTACGGCAAAAGGACCCGGTACTAGCGTTGCTGAGCTACCGAACAACCCCAAATGCGTCAACTGGAGAAGAACTTTTTGATGGGACAGAGACTCAGGAACACATTACCAACACTGGACCGCAACCTCATTCCGAAGTGGCCGGATCAGAGACTGATACGGAGACGAGATGATGCTGTTAAGCAACATCATGCATTCTATTTTAATAGAAGGCATGGAGTGAGAAACTTGCCTCCGCTAAAGCCAGGAGATCCAGTCCTTGTCAAGCTGGATGGGGAAAAACAGTGGAAGACTCCAGCGACAGCCATGGGACAGAGTTCAACGGAGCGCTCTTACATGATCAGTAGCCCAGAAGGGGGAATGAAAAGGCGTAATCGATGCCACTTACAGCTTCAACGTCCCTCAGAGAGCAGTGATGATGCCGAAACAACAGGGCACTCAGAAACAAAGTGTGATGATGACACAGTTCGAACAAATGACTCACTGCTCACACAGACTAGTGAAGGATGTAGAGTAACAAGGTATAGTAGAGTGAGTAAACCAGTTCAGAAGCTGAATTTGTAATACTGTATGTCTTACAAGTAAGAATTGAGGTTAGCAAACTGTTCTAATGTCAATGTTAGTGGTTGAAGTTAAGAATAGGAAAAGTGAAGAGAAGTAAAATGTTGATAAATGTGAGAAGCATTAATCTACTGTGTTATGTAAGTCATGCATACAGTTAAATTCTCTAATTTAGGGAATAGTTGGTTGTTTAGGAGAGCATAAGTTGAATCTTTAAAACACAGCCTTGTGCTAATTAATGTAGAGATAATATACTATGTTCATTGTAATTTGGGATACCAGTCCTTCTTTTAAAAAGAAAGTTCTTAAAAGGGGGAGATGTCAGAGTATTGTGTATGTGACTTTAAAGGAAGCCCTTTTAAGGAAAAAGCCATATATAACGTGAGCTCGCTGAGAAGAAGCACTTGTGTACTTGAACCACTGTTCATTATTGTTTTCGTTATTAAATGAAAGAAAGAGTCATCGTCTGCCTAGACGATAGTCTGCCTGTAACAAGAACTTACACGACACGCTTGTGTACAGCAAGCTACGTACACCGACCCCTATTGGCCGTGTTGGTCGTTGCAAGTACTTTGTGCAAACAAAATGGGTGATGAGTAGATTTAATAAAAAGATCTTTAAAATCCCTCGACCTCTGACTCACGAATCCATCAATTGTATTTATCTGGCCTTTTGTAAAAGATGCCGCAGACAATACGTGGGTCAGACGAAAAATGAACTGAGGGTCAGAGCCTATCAACATGCACACAATATTGTGCACAAAGTTGATAGGCGGCGACACCTAGTGCAACACTTCCTGACCCATGGTCTGTCTGCATTTAAGGTCACCTGTCTCCAATCAAACCCGGCATGGTCTCTAAAGGAGAGACTCAGAGCCGAGAGCATCTGGATCTAACGATTGGACACACTCTATCCGAGAGGCCTCAATGAGGCTTACGTTTTTCTCCCCAACGCTCTTCCCTTATTTTTGGGATAGTGGTTTGGACCAAAAACTTTTCTTTGAACGGCCACCCACACCTCATCCCTAACCCTACCGTCAATAACCCCTCATAAATTACACCTGGCTCATAAAACCCTATTTTTCATAACCCCAACATCACCCACCACACTAAAACCTACCCCACTTGCTAAAGCTCCAGAGTGAGGAGGCTCGGAGGAACCAGGCACACGCTCAAAGTCGTCTAGACCAGCTGACCCTGGAGGCCAGGACCAGCACAGAATAACGGATGAGCCGACATATATTCCTCAACAGTGTTTTCTGTGTAACCCTTCGCCTCTCAGCCAGCTCCTATCCCAGCCAGGTATACGGGGAGTTCGGGCCAAATACTCTTTTACTCTGAGTAACTCTAGTCTTTTTAATTAACTCTAGTCTTTTACTCTAATTATTTGTAAGTGTGAACTCATGAACTGTCTGTGGGCATTTGTGGGCATCTGTCTGGGCCGTGTGGATTGGCCTTTGCTGAAGGAACCATTATATTTATTTCTATGACCATCATTTGGTGCTTCAAAGCTCAAATTATTAGAAAGATTAGAAACAGATTTTTCTACAAATATTTTGTTTATTTGTTAGTCCTGCTCCATCTGAAAATTAAATTGAAACAAACACAAGTGAATAATTTGCACAGCAGAAGTTGAATCATATCACAGGATGAACTGAAACACACACTGTTTCTGAGCATACAAGAGTCTGCTGAATGAAAGAGCTCATAGAAAAGCTTGATGAAATTAATATTCTTAATGATAATAATAACCTTAATCTTTTAGCGTGGGGCCCAGAAGCTGCCCAGGGTCCAGGTCCGCGTCCAGAAGCCTCTGGGGTTACGGGTGTGGGAGCTGCCGTGGGGTCCGGGAGCTGTCGGGGGCCGGGAAATGCTGGAGTGAGTGTGTGTGAGAGAGAGAGTGAGTGACAGAGTGAGAGAGTGAGGGAGTGAGTATATGTTTACCCCGTGAGTCAGTCCTAGGGCTCCTCCAGTCCGATTTTAGGGAAAAATCGGGTCTATCGGAGACGTCCAATCGATTTCTTAGGCGGGCCAAAATAACACCACAGACACAGTGTAATCACCATGGGGAAATCTCACAGTAAAACTGTGCAAAATATTGATACACTGGTGTTTTACCAGATGAGAAGTTTATATTTGTATAATCTTTTTACTCTTTTAATTCCTTTTATGACTGTTTTAATCGTTCTTCCTCTTGCTTTTATTTTGTGATTATTTTAATTCCTTCCTGTAAAGCACTTTGAATTGCCATAGTGTATAAAAGGT
This sequence comes from Abramis brama, assembly GCF_963993115.1. Taxonomy (NCBI): domain Eukaryota; kingdom Metazoa; phylum Chordata; class Actinopteri; order Cypriniformes; family Leuciscidae; genus Abramis; species Abramis brama. The sequence goes on along the minus strand of NW_028155959.1, from coordinate 58,219 downwards.
GCTTTATAAATACACTTGCCTTGCCTTTAGTGAGAGAGTGTGTGTGTGTGTGTGTGTGTGTGTGTGTGTGTGTGTGTGTGTGTGTGTGTGAGCGTGTATGTGAGTGTGTGTGTGTGTGTGTGTGAGCGTGTGTGTGTGTGTGTGTGTGTGTATGTGTGTGTGTGTGAGCGTGTATGTGTGTGTGTGTGTGTGTGTGTGAGCGTGTGTGTGTGTGTGTGAGCGTGTATGTGTGTGTGTGTGTGTGTGTGAGCGTGTGTGTGAGCGTGTGTGTGAGTGTGTGTGTGTGTGTATGTGTGCCTCTGGGAATTGGGGGCCCCGTCTGCTCCACCAGCTCCAGAACCAGCTCCTCCCCATGAGCAGCCGCGTAACACCGCAGGCCAGAGAGACACTGCCGGCTGAGGCAGTCCTGCAGCCGTGGCCGTCCTCCGAGTCTCTGCTAGGATAGAGAAACTCTAGATTAGATCATGTGACACACAGAAAATGAAGCAGATGGGAATGAAAGCATGTGTTAGTGAACGCCTGACTCTAGTTCTGTATTAAACGGCTGAAGCGTCTCCTCTAGAAGCCATACGGGTCGCTACAGGTTTACTGCGGTGCGTCTCGTCTGTTTTACCTGGAATAACAATGGAAAACAGTCCCAGACACTGATGGCTACTAGTCGGAGTAGTTTTAGCACTAGCGGTCAGTGTCAATCATCTTTCACAGAGACTAGATTACAATAACTGATGACAGATTACAAATGAATAAAATATCATCTGAAGGGAACCGTTGACAATTATCGTCACACTGTTTGTGTGGTGTCAGTCGTTCTCTCACCCTCTCCGGCAGCGGCCCTGCCTCCCTCGCCGCCCTCTTGTTGCTCCCGGACCCCTCCGGGAACTCCTCCTGTCCCATGCGGACCCGGACCGTGAACCTAACTTAGAGAAAGATGAGGAAGGAGAATATAATCTTTATTCCATGTGGACAGAGTTGCATGGAAGTTGTTTGTTACTATAGCAACAGTCGGCTGTCGACCACTGATCTGTGCTCTCGACACGGTTTCTTTCAGAATTAAAGTATACTGTACCATAACACTGAATATTCAGCAATATTACTAGTCTGACTGCACTGACACTATTGGATGAGGACATCACTGTTCTCTGAAGAACTGCTTTATAGATGAAATGAACTCATTTAATAATTGATGATAATTCCCAGCTCTCCACCTGGCTTCTCTTGTGTTATCGTGTCCCTGGCTGCTCAGTGTTTTACAAGGTGTTTTATTTCTGTGTGTGTTGACCCTCGATTGCTCGGCACCCTTTGGGTTTTATTGGCCAGGCTGTGTTCTCTTGATGTCTTTATTGGCATCTCTGGTAATAATACTCTTGACTGACTCTCATCTCCACCTGCATCTGAGACCCTTCTGATCTCAATTGGTTTCGTAATGATCCCAGTTTATGGCCGACTAGTAATGGTGAATGGTGCTCAGTGTCATCAGATCAGTGCTCTCTTCATTGAATCCTCTGGAGATGAAAAGCTCCACAGTTTTCATGTCAGGTTGAACTATTCCATTGGCCTGTGTCTATTGAATCAGTGCATTGACAGCCTATACTCGCTGCCACCATTAATGTTGACCAAAGAACAAAAGAAAAAGAAAATCACTCACTGAACTTAATATGCATATATTAATGCACACATAATGAGCTTAATATTTTATTTGCCTGTTGTTTGGCGCTGACCGCTCTAACGGTAACATGATTGTGTTTCGTAATATCGTTAAACATATTTTCTGGATTTCTTGATCTTTATATGACTTTTTTTATTCGTATGCTATTCGTTTTTATATAACTTTGTTCTGCATATGAAAAAATGTAACTATCCTGTTAATTCAGAATAGCAGAGATATATCCAATTTAAAAAAAATAATATAATAAAGTAACCTAGGGCTATTTTATTTGGGTTTGCATGCATGAAAAAGTTAATCAGAAAAACAAATGGTAGAAGTAACTTTACCCGTTTCTGAATATTCATTTAAATGTTGCACATAATAAATAGGCCTAATCAAAAAGCACAAACATGAACATTGTAATTAAAATTGATTAAATTAAAATTTCGTTAAATTGCAAATGGATGAAGAAATTGTGTTGCTTGAATATCTCATGCACGCGTTCGGAGTTTACAATGTTGGCAGCTCGGTTACAGTAGGCTATATTGGGAGCGTTATACTTTGCTTTAGATAAAAAAAATACCCCAAATATAATTGTGTTACGAACTGCTCGGAGACACGAGGGGAGAGATCCAAATGCAGCTTTATTTTAAGGGTTATCCAGAATCGTAATCCAAAAACAGGCAATGGTCGAAACACAGGTAAGCAGTCCAAACAAACAAACAAATAAACAAACAAACAAACAAACAAAACAGGCAGGGACCAGAGGCAAGAGAGTAATCCAGGGAACAAGGCAAGATATCCAGAAAACCAAGAAACATGAAACCAGGGAAAATGCTCGGAAATGCAGACTAACAGTACAACAAGACTTCGCAGTGAGTAAATGAATGAACATGGTATAAATAGACAGACTAACAGGATGAGACAGGTGAATGCAATCAGTGAATGAGGTACAGGTGAATGTGATCAGTGATAAGTGATGAGTCCAGGCAGTGAGTTATGGGAACTGTAGTTTGTGAGTGAATAGGAGAGTCTTATGTGGAGTGCCCTCTGGTGGCTCTCAAGGGCACTCCAGCTGGTGATCGTTACATAGCCCCCCCTTTAAGGAGCGGATTCCAGACGCTCCTAAACTGTCCAGGAGGGAGGTGGAGCGGAGGTGGACCTGGGGGCGGGATGGAGGGCCAGGCCCGTGGAGCAGCAGAGGACCTGGAGACTGTGGCAAGACGGGAGGCCAGGGTGAAGCAGGCAGTGCAGGCGACCAGGGCGGTGAAGAGCCTTCGGGCGGCCACGGCGGTGAAGAGCCTTCGGGCGGCCACGGCGGTGAAGAGCCCTCGGGCGGCCACGGCGGTGAAGACCCCTCGGGCGGCCACGGCGGTGAAGACCCCTCGGGCGGCCACGGCGGAGAAGACCCCTCGGGCGGCCACGGCGGAGAAGACCCCTCGGGCGGCCACGGCGGAGAAGACCCCTCGGGCGGCCACGGCGGAGAAGACCCCTCGGGCGGCCACGGCGGAGAAGACCCCTCGGGCGGCGATGACCCTTTGGGAGGCCAGGGCGGAGATGACCCTTCGGGCGGCCAGGGCAGAGAAGACACTTCGGGCGGCCAGGGCAGAGAAGACACTTCGGGCGACCAGGGCAGAAACGACACTTCGGACGGCCAGGGCACAGGAACAGACACCGACTCAGGAACAGGAACAGACACCGGCTCAGGAACAGGCTCAGGCTCAGGAACCGGCTCAGGAACAGACACAGGCTCAGGCTCAGGAACAGACACAGGCTCAGGAACAGACACAGGCTCAGAGGATGCGGTGGCCCTCTTGTCCGAAGACACAGGCGTGGAGTCGGCCATCTTGTCCGAAGACACAGGCGTGGAGTCGGCCATCTTGTCCGAAGACACAGGCGCGGAGTCGGCCATCTTGTCCGAAGACACAGGCGCGGAGTCGGCCATCTTGTCCGAAGACACAGGCACGGAGTCGGCCATCTTGTCCGAAGACACAGGCACGGAGTCGGCCATCTTGTCCGGAGACACAGGCTCGGCGGCGGCCATCTTGTCCGGAGACACTGGCGTGGAGTCGGCTATCTTGTCTGTAGACACAGGCGTGGAGTCGGCCATCTTGTCCGAAGACATAGGCGTGGATTCGGCCGTCTTGTCCGAAGACACAGGCGTAGAAAGAGGAAGAGGAACAGATTCAGGCTCAGGAACAGATTCAGTCTCGGCGGGACGAGACTCTTGTCGGGCGGACGTGACGTGAAGCTCAGTCTCTGGATCGGCTGACGTGACGTGAAGCTCAGTCTCTGGATCGGCAGAAGTGACGTGAAGCTCAGTCTCTGGACCGGCAGAAGTGACGTGAAGCTCAGTCTCTGGATCGGCTGACGTGACGTGAAGCTCAGTCTCTGGACCGGCAGAAGTGACGTGAAGCTCAGTCTCTGGATCGGCTGACGTGACGTGAAGCTCAATCTCTGGATCGGCAGAAGTGACGTGAAGCTCTGGCTCGGCAGACGTGACGTGAAGCTCTGGCTCGGCAGACGTGACGTGAAGCTCTGGCTCGGCAGACGTGACGTGAAGCTCTGGCTCGGCAGACGTGACGTGAAGCTCTGGCTCGGCAGACGTGACGTGAAGCTCTGGCTCGGCAGGACTGACGTGAGCGGACTCAGACTTGGCAGGTACTGTGGGGTTGCGGGGCTCCTTGTCCGCCAAACCCACAGTAAAAGCTGAATCGCTCAATTGCAGGGCCAAGTTCATATACTGTCCAAGAGTCCAATGAGGATTGTGCAGAGGCATGCTTGAACCGAGCGGCTCAGATAATCCTCCTCGAAAAAATATCATTAAGCATACCTCTTCCATGCAGGTCAGGTGAGCCAGCTCCAAAAAGTCAATTACATAATCTTCCATTGATCGATCTCCTTGACGGAGACGCATAAGTCTCACTGCTGGATCCATGTTTGGCGAAGTCTTCTGTTACGAACTGCTCGGAGACACGAGGGGAGAGATCCAAATGCAGCTTTATTTTAAGGGTTATCCAGAATCGTAATCCAAAAACAGGCAATGGTCGAAACACAGGTAAGCAGTCCAAACAAACAAATAAACAAACAAACAAACAAACAAACAGGCAGGGACCAGAGGCAAGAGAGTAATCCAGGGAACAAGGCAAGATATCCAGAAAACCAAGAAACATGAAACCAGGGAAAATGCTCGGAAATGCAGACTAACAGTACAACAAGACTTCGCAGTGAGTAAATGAATGAACATGGTATAAATAGACAGACTAACAGGATGAGACAGGTGAATGCAATCAGTGAATGAGGTACAGGTGAATGTGATCAGTGATAAGTGATGAGTCCAGGCAGTGAGTTATGGGAACTGTAGTTTGTGAGTGAATAGGAGAGTCTTATGTGGAGTGCCCTCTGGTGGCTCTCAAGGGCACTCCAGCTGGTGATCGTTACAAATTGAATGACTTCGGTTTCTAAATTTCTAAAATTCTAAATAAGCAGTAATTTTTATTTCGTAAGCAGCTTGCGTTACCTTGGAACTCTAAAACCAAAAAGGAGGAAAGAAACAAAAACGTTTTTGGTCATGCAGAACGAAACAATTCGTTTTTAAATTCCTAATTTTTGACAAATAACAAATATATGTTTGAATACAAGTTTAAAAACAGCGCTACACATTATAATTAGGAAATTAAACATCATTAAATCAGGCGATAACGCCAAAAAAGAAAGAGAACATCGGACCTTATGAAAAACAAATAGGCGAGACACCTTGCTATAACATACACATGCGTTCATTCACCATTCTTACCTAATTGTGTTCTGTTCAGTATTCAACAGTTCTCCTCGCGAAACCAAACTCGTTCAAACACAGATGCGATAAGAACAGTGTGGAAATTATTAGCAACAACATAACAGCAAAGCGAACAAAACAGCAAAATGCTCATTTAAGCTCAAACTAACCAAAGTAAAACCTTTAACATTTCAATCTTTAAATTAAACTAGCTGAATCGCAGGCTATCATTAAAGTGCAGCCAAACTCCACATGACATGTTAGCGGTGTGTGTTGGGTAGACGGTATAATCGGATATCGCAATATTTTTTAAGGTGATTATTGATCAAATATTTTTCACATATCACCTAGCCACCACGCTGAACCAGAGAAAGCAAAGGACAGAGTTGTCTGAGGAGCTCGGAAAGAAAATAATAGACAAGCATGATAACGGTAAAGGCTACAAGCCGCTTGATGTTCCTGTGACAACAGTTGCAAATATTATTAAGAAGTTTAAGGTCCATGGATCTGTAGCCAACCTCCCTGTGCGCGGCCACAAGAGGAAAATCCACCCCAGATTGAACAGAAGGATGATGCGAATAGCAGAAAAATAACCAAGGATAACTGCCAAAGAGAAACGAGCTGAACTCCAAGGTGAAGGTACGTCAGTTTCTGATCGCACCATCCGTGGCTTTGAGCAGAAGTGGAAGAAGAATGGAAGAAGACCCAGGAGGACTCCACTTTTGGAAGAAACATGACAAAGCCAGACTAGTATTTGCTCAAATGCATATGACAAGCCACAATCCTTCTGGGAGAAACCCAAAACAAAGTCAGAACTGGAGCTTTTTGGCAAGCCACACCAGCTCTATGTTCACAGACGAAAAAAAACAAGCTTTCATAGAAAAGCACACCATACCTACAGTGGACTGGAGGAGGCTGGTTATGTTTTGGGGCTGCTGCTGCGTCTGGCACAGGGTGCCTTGAATCTGTGCAGGGCACAATGAAATCTCAAGACTATCAAGGCTTTCTGGAGCGAAATGTACCGCCCAGTGTCAGAAAGCTCTGTCTCAGTCGCAGGTCATGGGTCCTCCAACAGGATAATCACACAAAACACACAGCTAAAGTCCCCCAAGACTGGATAAGAACAAAACATTGGACTATTCTGAAGTGGCCTTCTATGAGTCCGGATCTGAATCCTATCGATCATCTATGGAAAGAGCTGAAACGTGCAGTCTGGAGAAGGCACCCATCAAACCTGAGACAGCTGGAGCAGTTCCCTCAGGAAGAGTGGGCCAAACTACCTGTGAACAGGTGCAGACGTCTCATTGAGAGCTACAGAAAACGCTTGACTGCACTGATTGCCTCGAAAGGTTGTGGTAATCTGTGCATTTCTGGCTTACTTGAACACACACGTCACTAAGCAACAAATAATGGCGCGCTTGTTCACTTGCACTGAAGTAATAGCGAATATTAAAAAGCATTTGGTTAACAAAAGACATTGTTATTTTCCAACATCCTACATGTTCTGTGAATTTTCTGTCCACCTAAAACACATTTTTGGTAAAAAAAAGAAAAGAAAAAAAAGGCTGTTAAAATCGATTCCCTATTTTCATTTTCGAAACTTGTGTTGGTTGGTCCGATCGATTGTGCAACCGATTTTCGAACGTAAAGTGACAGCCCAGTTTCAACACAGTTAAAATACATGATATAGATAATCATCTTAACTTAACATGTATTATAACTAACGCCTGCAGAGGGCGCCACTGTCCTGCTGATTATTACACTCTACAGCAGATCAAATCCTTGCTTAAATACTCGCCAAACATTTCATTTACATGTTCAGTTAATCTGTAATATTTGCCCACTTCTTTACAATAGAAATGCTACAGCCACTGTAATTTCTTCAAGAACATGTGGACTTCAAAACATGCAAACATGCGAAAAAAAGAGCGAGGGTTTAAACTTTTATTTTGAAATCGCGAGGAACAGTTTGCATATATTTAGAAACATATTGAGGAGGCAGTCCAAGATGGCGCCGAGGAAAGTCGTGTCGTGAGTGACGTCGTTTTATTTTGTGTTAAGTTTTAGCAATCGGTTACTCAAAAACGAACTCATAGGTGCTGAAAGACTTTCTAATAAATGTTTTGCTAAATCAGATAAAAAAATAGATAAATATCTACTCCCCAAGTGATTTTTATTGGTGAGTTCTGGAAGTTTAGTTGGACTGTGATCGTGGATGAGCTAATTTCTTGGAAAGAAAGATGAAGGCAAGTGAAGCTACAGAAAGCTACAAAAACCCACGCCAATAGAAACTGAGGGGGAAAAGGTTTAAACGGATCCACGACTATGTGAAACATCCCACCGTTGAGCCTGGAAAACAGTCAGGAGAGTCTCCAGTGAACAGTCCAGCAAAAAAGCAATAAGAGTAGAAACACCCGAAACAGTCTCTAACAACACTCTTCTAGATGCAATCAACAAAATTGGAGAAACACAACAATCATTTCTAGAGAAATTAGTGTCAGTTGAGAGCGCTGTGAAAGAAATCAAAGATCAAGTGAGTGGGATAAACGGCAGACTGGACATGGCGGAGGAAAAAATATCAGCGATAACTGCGGAGAACAAGATGCTGCGAAACAGAGTGAATGAGCTGGAATCCTACCAAAGACGCTGGAATTTTACAATTTCAGGAATCCTGGAACAAGACGAGGAGAATGTCAAGATGGCGGTAATTGATCTTCTATCACGCATCTCTCCTACTATTGCGGATACTCTGCAGAACTCGGTGGATGTTGCCCATCGCTTGGGTCCCAGACCAAAAAAATGTATCGGTTCATCACAACCTCGCCGCATCATCGTGCAATTCTTGGCGCGAACGACGCGAGGCCGCATTTGGATCGAAGCTAAAAACTCAGAGGTTCTCAAACAAAAGAACATTAAAATCACTGAGGATCTTACACAATATGTCAAAGATGCAAGAGCCAAGCTTTGGCCTCTGGTGGAGGATGCCAGACAGCAAAAGAAATTGCCGGATTCAAAGGGCCATTTGCCATTATAGAGGGTAAAAGAATTTCAGTAGATGATCTAAACTAAAGTGATAACTAACCTCTTTTTGTGAAATTGTTCTTCTGTAAAGTTTACTAAAAGACATAGGCCTAGCCTATTATTTTTGTGGTAACACTTTACGGTAAGGGTACATGAATTATCATGAATTCATGTATAAATTCATGCATGAAATATGCATTCATTCATGCATTAATATCTCATGAATCATCAGGAACTAACACGAGTTCAACGTTTTTCATTCAATGATTTATTAGAGCATTACCAATCATACAACCGGTTTTGCCGTCTCTTAGTTGTTCTGATAAGTCATTCATATACAGGTTGAAAAGGGCTGGGGAGAGTATTACTCTCCCCAGAGAGCCATTTTCAACGTACTCCATTACCCACACTAAAATGAATCAGTGATTCATTTGTTTTTTAAATGTCCCTTTACAGGAATGAGATTTCAATGTTGATCTTTACATCCTTTATTAATAACCTTATTGACATCACTGAAGAAATGGTCCTGTTTTTGTCATGTAACACTGGTTCTGTTCCTTTAAATAATGCTATTAAAATCCTGTGCTTGCTTGTAAAAGGTCATATTCATAAGTGTAAAGTTACAGCTTCAAACCCAAATTTTATTGCATTTTGCTCTGAATTAAAAAGTCTTGCTGAATCCCTCTGTAAATTAAATAAAAACAAAAAAGCAGTTAAAACACACCAGATTTTAAATAAGGTTTTGAATCACCTGTAAATTGAGATATAATCTTTAGATGAGCTTTCCTACCCCCTACTTGAGTCAAAAAGTATTTTATTATTTATTTATTTTTTGTCTATGTATTATTATTTAATCTTTTATATAATTGTTATTGTATTTTATTATTATTTTATTTTTTGTTATATCTGGACTTTTTAATTTTTTTTAATTTATTTATTTTTTTTATTTTTATTTACACTGTTATTCTAAATCCCTCGTAACAGATTGTTTGTTCTTAATAATTGTTAAAAGCTAATTTTTGTTGGAATATAATATGTTTTCAAATGTCAAATGTTATTGGCAAAATGTTAATAAAAAAAAAATATATATATATAAAAAGAAACATATTGATGTATTCTCCGGTGTTGGCTTAGTTTTACAAATGATTTACCTTACACATCTGATGAAATGGCTCACATTCGTCTCTGACAGACCACCATCTTCTCTTTCATATTAAAACATTCATTATATCGAGCCAAGTTTCAGATATGAGTTTCTCCTGACAGCAAATGTGAACTTCGCAGACCGGAGAGTATTGGGTTGCGTATCCTTTGAATTTTAACCATTCCTAATTTCGATTCCAATAAGGTTAAATAAATAAATCAATTTGGATATCATTCACATTTAGTCTTATTGCAAAACATTTAATTGTAGCTGAAAATTATGAAGAAAAATCCAAAAGTTAAAGGACACTTACGGAGCGTTTGACTGGTTTAAATATACTGTAGCGTTCTCAGGCAAGGACGAGACGGTGTTAATAGCAAAGGGTGTTAGCAGAGGCTGCCGCACACACACCCGGCGCGAGCCTCCGTTTGCCCATCTCCATATCCAACCTGAACATCCAATCAATCCAATCACATACAATGAATAAAGTACAACATTACAATTAAATGCATCCTTATTTGTAACAGAACAGCATTTTGAACACGTTACAATACCATAGAAAAACAACTAGCCTAATATACATTTTAAGCATTATTAAAGACTTAACGTAAACACTCACTAATTAACTAAAGTAAACACTCACTAATTAAAAAAGAACAAATAAACAAATTAGCAATCGCAACAAACCGAACAAAGATACGATTGAAATACGTGTTTTAAGATTTGCAGTATTCAGAAACGAATCAAATGTAAAATAACACTGCACTTTATCAATAAAATATACATTACAAATATAGTTACAAAAGTTATTCAGTGAAGAACGAGTGAGTTTGTCTACTGTAGTTTGATTAGTGTTATTATAGAGATGTACAGCAGTGCTGCTTATAAACACCAGGGGTCTCATTTATAAAACTGTGCGTAGGAACCTTACTAAAAGTGTGCGTGCGCCCGAAAGCCAAAAATGGCGTACGCAATAAAATATTCAGACTTATAAAACGCCAGAACCTGTGCAGAATTCACTTTATAAATCCCAGTCAGCGGAAGATTGTGCACACATGCGTCTCCACCCCGAAATAACCATATATGAGCTTACAACGCCTAGTTTTACTATGCAGATCCTCATCTGCATATCATTTGCATATTATTATTCATCCACGTGATAACGTTTAACGGTACAAGACACATTAAAAATCAAGTAGTTGCCTATATCTTGCCTTGTTTTTGAATACATAAATCAAATAGTGTAAAATACATTTCAGAGAAAGTTTTCCTCAATCTTTTCCACTGGCCGAATTGTATTTTTAATTGATTTATATTTTTAATGGAAACAGAAAGGCCTTGGGCATTATTTGCACGAAACTATTTCCCCAGACAATCTGGTATTATTATGTATTCTTTTATTTTGTGTGTGTATTTGTATGTATTGCCAATCCTTTGCCAATGCTCTAATGTTATTCTAGCATTAATAAAAAATGTAAAAAAAATAAACCCCAGAACAGTAGGTGGCGCTATGAACCTATAACCTTTGTTTGTTTGCTACTAGCCGCCAGTTAATGCATAAAAGAAGAAGAAATGCGGACGAACATCAAAATTCAATGAACAAAAAAACCCCTAACATGCAGCATCCGGTGAACAAGCTGTTCATTTATGGCCAGAGGACAGGACAGGAGGTGGCCTTCATTAATGAAGGCCGCACTGGACCCCTACATGCGCCCAGGTAACACATCTAGTGAACTCTCTCAGCCGCTGCTGTTTCTGTGAGTTTACTACTGTAACTGTTGATCATCAGTGCTGTGAATCTTGAACCGGTAACACTAGTGTTGAGGCTCTCGACTGCATTGACTCGGGTTTGCTTGTGTTGGCATGACATGTTTAGCCTCATTGTGTATATTTTAAATGTAGAAGACATGATATGTAAATATATGAAATGTAGAGCAGTATTTCTCAAATGGTCGCAGAGTGTGCAGTGTCAGAAACCGCAACAAACGTTTATTTTGTTTTGTTTGTTTTTCACAATAAACGTAATGGTCTAGTTGCTCGCGGCCACCATGTTGTATTTCCGGTCAGCGAGTGTAGGGATAGACACTTCCGGTTTCACTTTACGCCGGTGCAGGAGATGCACAGATTATCTTTCACTCTTTCTCCTGTTGATTCTGTGGTTCAGCGATTAGTGAAATCTCTTCCTTCATGTAAAACACTCAAGTGTGTAATATAGATTTCCTGATTATGTTCTGATTGCTGATGGACTCAATGGCTCAAAAACTGCTTCTCTTTCTGAGTGTAACTCGACCCTCATCAATGTTTACTATTGTCAAGCCAAATATCGATCATCAGAGATGTAGAAGCATAATAATGGAATATGGAACTTAACTTTATTTGGTATTATTGCTAACTGTTTTTATTTAGTATGCAATTTAAATTTCATATAATGTCCAGTGTATTTCATCTGTGCCTTTCTGTTATTTACTGCATTTATTTTGTGCAAGTGAGATGAGCATCTGTTGCATAAATCATCATCTGGTGTTTATAAGCAGCACTGCTGTACATCTCTATAATAACACTAATCAAACTACAGTAGACAGAAAACTCACTCGTTCTTCACTGAATAACTGTAACTATATTTGTAATGTATATTTTATTGATAAAGTGCAGTGTTACTTTACATTTGATTACAGTTTCTGAACCTGAATACTGAAAATCTTATTTCAATCGTGTCTTTGTTCAGTTGTATCTGTTGCGATTGCTCAGTTTATTTGTTCTTTTATTACTGACTGTTTACTTGTCTTTAATAATGCTTGAAATGAATATTAGACTAGTTGTTTTTCTATGGTATTTTTAAACCAGTCAAACGTTCTGTAAGTGTTCTTTAACTTGTTGATATTAGTTTATGATATTCAGCTACAATTACATGTTTTGCAATAAGACAAAATGTGAATGATATCCACTTATTTTTTACCTTATTGGAATCGATAAAATGCAAACGTTACGGCGTCTGCGAAGTTCACATTTGCTGTCAGGAGAAACTCATATCTGAAACTTGGCTCGATATAATGAATGTTTTAATATGAAAGAGAAGATGGTGGTCTGTCAGAGACGAATGTGAGCCGTTTCATCAGATGTGTAAGGTAAATCATTTGTAAAACTAAGCCAACACAGGAGAATACATCAATATGTTCTAAATATATGCGAACTGTTCCTCGCGATTTCAGAATAAAAGTTTAAACCCTCGCTCTGAGTTTGCATGTTTTGAAGTCCACATGTTCTTGAAGAAATTACAGTCGCTGTTGAATTTCTATCGTATAGAAGTGGGCAAATATCACAGATTAACTGAACGTGTAAATGAAATGTTTGTCCAGTATTTAAGGATTAGATCTGCTGTAGAGTGTAATAATCAGCAGGACAGTGGCGCCCTCTGCAGGCGTTAGTTATAATACATGTTAAGTTAGGATGATTATCTATATCATGTATTTTAACTGTGTTGAAACTGACAAAAGTAATTGGCGTCCACCATTGTTTATTTCATATTCAATAGAAATCAGAGTTTGCTTTTATTTTATTGTAGTGCTGTCTCTGAATAAGTCACGGCTGAAGGGCGTTGTTAGGCACGACGTGAATATGAAACATTGGCCGAGGTCCTCGGTTAAAGCTAGCGGGTATTAATGTCTGGCTATAATTGTTGTAGAAATTTTGTTACTAAGACTTTTTTTACCACCAAATAGTTGAATTTCCAAAACAGCCTAATACATGAATGAACCTCATCGATTATGGTCTAGTCTAACATCATAACTAACATGGCCTACCGTATACTTACTCTGAACAGTTCCTCTGGCAACTGAAGATGCCGAAATCACCAATTGCATTTTATTTTTCAATTTGACAGGGATGATGCACTGTCACCGTGAAAATGAAATCATTTAATTTCATTCTCAATTTTGTCACATATTTTGCGTACAGTTTTCTGTAATGAAATCGTTAATCTGGTTTTAATTTTAATCATTTATTTATTTAAATTTAGCAGAAAATGCTTTCCATAGTGAAATGCCGACTCTGAACCAGACCAAATCAACAGGACATCATCAGTGTAAATTGATACTGATATTTGCAGGAGTACCAGTGGAGTAAGTTCAGCCTGACATGAAAACTTCACTTAGTCGCTGTTGTTGCTCTAGATGCGTTTTTCTCATATGGAGCACAAAGTTAAGGAATGACAGTCAGGGGCGTCATGCAAGCCAAAATTCTAGGGGGGCACAATCTGAGACATTGCAATTATTTTCTGACGGGTGATATGGATCATGTTAGGAGGGGTCAGGGGGTTTTAAAATTCTCAAAATTTTTTAAATTCTGGCTGCTAAACATACCATTTCAATGCAGTTTGGGAGGGACAGAAATACCTTAACGGAGCTAGCAGCAAGCCTCCTGTATCTGAGGACTAAGTTAAAGCATCTATTTTGTAAGTTTATGTAAAAGACAGGTTGATGAAAGAACTGTAAGCTCAAATTCAAAAGCTTTTGAAGTCTACTTCATTAAAGCATGTTTACACACACACTTACTGTACACTTAGGCCTACTACACATGATTTTAAAAACAGTACCATTGCAGTTTTTATGTTATGATTTTAAATTGGTATGTGACCTAAGAACGATCTTACATTATTTTTTGCAGTTAGCCTACAACAAATTTAACACCCTCGTTTCTATGAAACTGAAAACAATTGAACCAGCTGGAGACTTTGACACAAGACAAAACAGAACAGATGTTTCAAAACCGATCAGATAACGTTACTATGGCTTTGTATGGCAGTAACGTTAGCCAACTAGTTTACGGTTAGACTAGGGTATAGCTATCGATAACGTTACACTAACACAACTTAAAGGGTTAGTTCACCCAAAAATGAAAATTCTGTCAGTAATTACTCTCCCTCATGTTGTTCCAACCCCGTAAGACCTTCGTTCATCTTCGGAACACAAATTAAGATATTTTTGATTAAATCTGAGAGCTGGATCACTCCTCCATAGGCTTCTATGTGATTGAAACTTGCTGGCCCAGAAAAGTTATTAAAGAGATCGTTAATATAGTCCAAGTGACTACAGTGGCTCAATCTTAAGTTTATCAATCGACGAGAATACTTTTTGTGTGCAAAAACAAACAAAAATAGTGACTTTATTCTACTATTCATTTCCTTCTCTCTGGGCCTCACTTTGAATGGGCATGACGCCACTGATGACAGTGTGTGTGTGAGGGACTTTCAGAAAAGCCAGTTTTGTGCACCGGGTTTCTATCGCTGGAAAACAGAACTCCGTAGGAGAGACTGTGGAGCTTTTCATCTCCAAACTGTGATCGTTACGAAACAAAATGAGATAAAAGGGGCTCAGGTGGAGATGAGAGTCAGTTGATGTGTGAACGGTACGAGTACATGAGCCCAGTATCCAGACCGACACCGGAGTACTGGTTTTGGTATCGGCGCATGCCTGAACAAAGCCTTGTAAAACACTGAGCAACCAGGGGCTTTGAGCTGGGAATTATCATCAATTACTAAATTAGTTAAGTCCATCTATAAAGCAGTTCTTCAGAGAACAGTGATGTCATCGTCCAGTTCTCATCCAATAGTGTCAGTGCAGTCAGATTAATAATTTGGCTGAATATTCAGTGTTATGGTCTTTATTAGAGGTCGACCGATAGTGGATTTTACCGATATCGATATTTAGGTTTGACCGTACATGCCGGTAACCGATATTTAAGTTCTGCAGAACAAATTCTACAGAAAATAATTTAAACATTAAAATGTTACAGGTCAAATGTGTGTTTCTTTAGCTGTAACATAGCCTATGTAAATGTCATAGGTAACACTTTGCAAGTCAGTCAAGTCATCTTCATTTATATAGTGCTTTTAACAATGGGGATTGTTTCAAAGCAGCTTTACAGAGATAAACGTGTAATTTAAGGAAACAGAGATTGTTTTGGCTTTATAGCGGTTCTTTAATAAAGTTATTTTCCAGCTAAAGTTAGTTTTAGCAAGTCCCATTTGTTAACAAGGATGAATTAGCTAGCTTTCATGAACTATATGCATTATGCAATATATGTTTTTACTGCATGTAATATTTAGGGGTGGGGAAAAATCGATTCTTAGATGTATTGCGATGCTGACGTGGACGGTTCTGAATCGATTCACAAATGTCAAAAATCATGTCAAATTTTTATCTTTCTTCTAATTACGTAATATTGACGGAGCTCTAAAGCGGACGTGCGGACAGTCTGTGGCGCGCACACAACAGAGACGCATGATGGCTGAGCGCCAGATCAGAACGCCTCCCTCTTCATTAAAAGCTAACTTATGGAAAATTGGCAATTTCATTGTGACCTATTGAGTGTTTTTTGTATGAGAGCTGCTTTCTGTATTGTTTAGTTTTCACATCAAAATGCTGTAAACCGATCTGTAATGCGTACGTTATACTGCCCTCCACAGGCACAGTGTGTGTCAGTGCAATGCCCATCACAAAGGGTTACATCTTGACTGCCAGTGTGTGTAGTTCTGCCTGTAGAGGGCGCTCTCGCTCTGTATAATGCCAGCTGTCTCTTCTCAGCTCATACTGTGTAATGACTGCACACACTTCTCAGCCGATCCAGCAACGGACGCAACCCGGAAATACTATCGGTGAGGTTTTTGCTGATGACGATAGTTCCACCAATCAGCTATCGGTACCGATATATCGGCAGAACTGATGACTCTGTCGACCTCTAGTCTTTATTCTCTACTTTAAACAAAATGCTACAGTATACTTTAATTCTGAGAGAAGCCGTGTCGAGGGCACAGATCAGTGGTCGACAGCCGACTGTTGCTATAGTAACGAACACAACTTCCATGCGCAGCTGATTGACAGATGAACTGTGCGCTCTTATTTCAGTGACAGAAGAAAAGGGCATTTACATACAAGTGTGTGTCAGGACTGATCACACACTGAGCTGTGTTTGTGTAGATGCTTTATAAGGGCTTTGTTCATGTCCCTGTTGTGCACTAAGAATAAAGATTATATTCTATATTATATTCTCCTTCCTCCTCTTTCCCTCTGTCAGGTTCACGGTGCAGGTCCAGATTGGGCAGGAGGAGTTCCCGAAGGGATCCGGGAGCAACAAGAGGGCGGCGAGGAAGGCAGCGGCCCGAATAGCGCTGAGAGGGTGAGAGAACAACTGAGACCATGACTTTATCCTTTTCTGTATTTGGCCCGCGTCTCTGGAATGACTTGCCAGTGGAAATTCGAATGGCTCCGAGTGTGACCATTTTTAAGTCTCTCTTAAAAACCCATTTGTTTTCTTTGGCATATTCGTTTTTTTTTTTTTTTCATTGTTGTCTAAATCTGTCTGTTTTAATTGTATTATAATGCTTTTCTTCTGTTGTGAAGCACTTTGGTCAGTCTTATGATTGACACTGACAGCTAGTGAAGAGCATGAGGGTTTAGTTCACAGCAGAGACTCGTTCAGAAACAGAGAAATGCACTAATAGTGCTAAAACTACTCCGACTAGTAGCCATCAGTGTCTGGGACTGTTTTCCATTGTTATTCCAGGTAAAACAGACGAGACGCACCGCAGTAAACCTGTAGCGACCCGTATGGCTTCTAGAGGAGACGCTTCAGCCGTTTAATACAGAACTAGAGTCAGACGTTCACTAACACACGCTTTCATTCCCGTCTGCTTCATTTTCTGTGTGTCACATGATCTAATCTCGAGTCTCTCTCTGTCCTGGCAGAGACTCAGAGGACGCCCAACACTGCAGGACTGCCTGAACCAACAGTCCCTCTCTGGCCTGCAGCGGTTTGCAGCCGCTCATGGGGAGGAGCTTACCCATAGATCAGTGGAGCACAATGGGCTCCCCAGTTCACAGAGGTTAGGGTTAACACACACACACACACACACACACGCGCTCATGCTCACACGGGTGCTCACTCTTACACTCACATGCGCACACACACACGCGCTCATGCTCACACGGGTGCTCACTCTTACACTCACATGCGCACACACACACACACACACGCGCTCATGCTCACACGGGTGCTCACTCTTACACTCACATGCGCACACACACACACACACACACACACACACACACACACACACACACACACACACACTCACACTCTGTCGCCTTTTTCGCCTTTGTTTCCATTGGCTTTTGTCTTGCTTAGTTGGGGACATTTAATTTAAGATTCAACAATATTATTGAGATAGTACAAGAACACAAGTACCTTGGCACAATAATTGATGGTAAGCTATGTTTTGAATCACACACTGATGCTGTTTGTGCCAAAGCCCAGCAGCAAATGTATTTCTACCGTAGACTGAGGAATTTTAACATTGACCCCACTTTGATGAGAATGTTTTATTGACTGGTTTGATTCCTTGTCCACAAAAAAAAAAAAAAAAAACGACTAGAGAGTATTGTTAGGACATGTAGCAAGATTGCAGGCATTAACTCCCCCAACTCTCCAACACAGTGGCAAAGAAGGCACTATCTATTGCAGCTAACCCTAGTCATCCTTTGTCCTGCCAGTTTAAGCTTCTTCCCTCAGGCCGTAGGTACTGCAGGTCAAATAGATTCAGAAACTCTCTTATCCCGACTTCTATCTCGATTTTAAACAATTTGTCAGAACTGTTTTGATGTATTTCTTTACTAGTGTGTTTTAGAGGCTGTGGGTATTCTATATCATGTTGTATTTCTGTGTGTTGTGTCCGTGTTTATCTGCTGGCTGTACAAATAATTGCCCCTCGGGGACAATAAAGTGACCTTGACCTTGACCTTGCTCTCCTGCACCGACAGCATTATATGAGAACTGAACTGAGCTGAGCTGGACGATGACATCACAGTTTTCTCCAGAGCGGCTATATATATATAAATGAATTAAATTAATAACTTTTTTACAACAGAAATGAAGCATCACTGAACTTACTTAAAGGGACAATGTGTAGGATTTTCTCCCATCTAGTGGTGAAATTGTATTTTGCTCTCCAGCGCCTCACTTTTTCTAATGCGTGTTGCATCTACGGTAGCCGTTATGTAGCGAAAAGCTATGACAGCTAAAGTCTTCTACTTAATCGAGTTTTCCTTCGGGTGAACAGGTTTGTTATTTAAAACAAACTGCAACTTGATGAATTACTGACTGTGAAAAAACATGGACTATGGTAATTAATAGTGATGCCTTCTTTATTCGTTATATTTTTTGAAGTATGTGCATTGTTAGATATCATCATCATCATCATCATCAGCGCCTTCTCTACTTTACTCAATAGCTGCTATTCATCAAAGAGCCTGTTTAACTTTTAACTATAAATGTTCTACTGTCTATATAATAAAGTACACAACCAAGCAATGAAAAAAAAGCTTGTAATTAAGACCGTAACATTGACTTACCTGTCGAGAAGAAAGCAGGCAACTTCAGCGTCTCTTTTGAAAGCTTTCTCCTGCATTAGCTATCCGATATTAACCCTTGTTTTTTGTAATCTCCGGTCACGTTTCCTTTTACGGTCTATTTTGGACTTTTTCAACGACGAGGACTCCTATCCTGTGACTCGGCATATGTATGGTCCTCCATTATAAATAACCGTGCAGTGCAGCTCTCCCTGCTCTGCTCCTCCGCTTCTGCTGGCTTCAGTCACGTGACGCCGGCTCTGAACGAACACGCGTTGTGGAAACGCATTGGCCTCGTACTTTTTGTCCCTCTCTGCTATTATAGTTTTTCAAGATGGCGGAACGACATGGAAGCCTCCATGGACCTTCCCGTCCCATGTATATAAAGATAATAAATTCTTTGTTTACGAGGATTAGTCTGATCATTGGCAGACGTATTTGTACACCATTGAGGACATATTTATGAATAAAAATATTGATTTTAGATAATCAAATACCTAAAAAACTACACATTGTCCCTTTAAGCTGGACTGTGACGCAATTTTCTTCTAGAAACAAACTTTGTTGCATTATTTCCCTGTTATCTCTGTAAAGCTGCTCTGAAACACTGCATTGTAAAAAGTGCTATATAAATAAAGGTGACTTGACTTGACTCTCTCTCACTCACTCACTCACTCACTCACACACACACACTCTCTCACACACTTCCGGTGTACGCTGGGAGCGTTTGGGGTGGTGGTGAGGGGTTTTACGGAGAGGTGCTAAACTTTTCTATTGTCTTTCTTACTTCTTTTTCGAGTAATTTTGATATTTAAATCTAATATTAAATTTAGTAGTAAAGTTTAGTTTGAGGTTAGTTGATGCATTGTGGAATCAGTATTCACGTGGCGAGTACAGAGATGGCGCACCTGGATGTGCGAACGCTGTCGCTTCGTCACGGAATTAGATGCATCACTCAAGTTGGTATAACAGTTGAGGATGTGTTGCTGGATGTAGCTGAGCGAGTGGGACATGAAAACATTATTTCCGCATCTCGAATGAATAAGGCCGTGGTGGTCTTTTTGAAAGAGGAGCTACTGGTCAATCGGTTGGTAGAGAGCGGCATAGTGGTAAGTGGAGCTTTTGTCATTGTTCAACCTTTATTATCTCAATCTGTGAAGGTAGTAATTTCAAATGTGCCGCCATTTATTCCTGATGAGGATATACAGCGTGAGCTTTTGAGGTGTGGAATTAAGATTGGATGCTTGGATGTAAACATGAGTCTTTGAAGCATGTGTTGTCTTTCAGACGGCAGGTGTTTGTTTTTGAATGTCCCAACATTAAACGTGTCTTTTCGTTGCGTTTACGAAGGAAAATCGTACATGTTGTATGCGAACACTGGGGAAATGCGCTGTTTTGAATGCGGTGCTGTAGGACATGTAAGATTGTCATGCCCGCAAAGAGAAGTGATGAATGAGACAGGGCAAAGTAAAGATACGAATGGTAGTGTAGAGAAAACTGTGGAAGAAAGAGTGGAAAATGAGGATCAAAATGTACATAATAACAAGGATTTAGGTAATGTTGGTGCTGAGAGGGAGACTAATACTACTGAAGTGTCTAAAGTGGTAGAGAATGTTAATGGTGGTGAGACACAGGTGATATTGAGGAGATGGTGATGACGGAAACTGAGAGGAACACAGAGCAAGTGGAGAAGGTAGAGAAGGTGTTGAGGAAGTGATGTCAGTTGATAGAAATCAATCAAGTAATAGAAGGATAGTGAATTCAGAGGGTAAGAATTCAGAAGAGATGGTTGAAAATGAAGGAGAGGAAGAAAGTGATGATGATTTGTCAGATGTATCAGATGTGTCAAATTTATCTCAGATGGGATGTGACCAGTTTTACACTTTGGGGGAAATAGATGCTTTTCTGGATGAGACTTTCGGGAAAGTAGCAGAAGTGAAGGATTACTTCACTGATACTAAGAAATTTGAAAGTTCTGTATTATACTGGATGAAACGAGTTGGAGAGGACAAATTAAGTAGGAGGAAGAGGTTTCGATTGAAAAAGTTTGTCACGAAAATAAGAGGGGGGAAAACCCTGAAAAAAAGGACATTTAAATGATGTATAATTCACTAAGGGTGTTTCTATTTCTTCTTTTTTCTATGTTTTTTCCCTCCATTGGAACCTTATTATGGAGTTTGTTAGAGTAGGATCCTTAAACATCAATGGGGGAAGAGATAGGGTCAAAAGAGAACTGATTTCTGAATTTATTAAATTAAATGATGTAAAAGTAACTTTTTTACAAGAAACACATTCTGATAGTAATAATGAATTGGAGTTGTGTAGATGGTGGAAAGGAGAGTGTAAATTAAGTCATGGAACAAGTTTGAGTATGGGAGTTGCAATTCTCTTCTCAAAACATTTGGATTTAAAAATTGTGACAACAATAGAGATAGAGAGTTATTAGTTATAGCAGAAATTAAAAGTGTTCAATTCCTTTTTGTTAATGTGTATGCTCCAAATATAGGATGGCATTGTGAAATAACATACAAAATTAAATGATGCAATAAAACAATATGATGATGACAATACATGTGTTGTAATAGGAGGTGATTGGAATACATTGGAGTCTGGAGTCTCCGTGCGGTCAGCTCACACTGATAGCTGACCTTCTCTGTCTGAAGCTTCCTCGTCTGCTGTGTGAGGGCTGACAGTCTCTGTGTTCTGCTGGAACACACTCTCTCTCTCTCTCTCTCTCGGTGCATGCTGGGAGTGTTTGGGTGCGTGTGAGGGTTCTCACGAGGGGAGGGTGAACGTGTGTTTGTTTCAAACTTTTCTAAACTTGTTTCATTTTTCCTGATTAAACCCAACTTTGTAGTGATTAGAGTATTTTGAGGATCAGTTTGGGAGCGGGATGGTGTCTCTTACTCCACCTGTTTCCCTCCGCCATGGAGTTAGGTGTGTGACGGCGAACGGGGTGAATGTGTAGGAAGTGTTACTTGCTGTAGGAGGGGAGATCGGCTATGAAAACATTTCATCTGCTTCGCGAATGAATAAAGCTGTGGTTGTGTTTGTAAAAGAAGAGAACCAAGTGAATCGTCTTATAAGCAGTGGAATAGTGGTAAGTGGAGATTTTATTACGGTTTTGCCGCTGGTTGCTCCAACTATCAAAGTCACCGTTTCAAATGTGCCGCCTTTCATCCAGAGTCATGAGATAAAACGAGAGCTGTTGCGTTATGGTACGTTAGCTAGCGCGATTAAAACCGTTCCTCTCGGATGTAGAAATGAAGCGCTGAAACACGTAATGTCGTTTAAAAGGCACGTTTTTATGTTCCTAAACAAGAGCTATATGTGTCGTTTAAAGTTTGGCATGAAGGAAGAGCATACATGGTTTACGCAAATACTGGGAACATGAAATGTTTTGAGTGTGGAGATGTTGGCCATAAGCATTTAGCATGCCCACATAAAGTTCAAGTTCAAGCTGCGGTAGAAGCCGCTAGACAAACTGATGAGGTTGATCTTGTGAATGATCCTGAAAACGTGCAGCCTGTAGATGTGGAAGAGAATGAGCCTCAGGGAGCTGAGGAAGCTGTTGAATTAAATGAAGAAAATGACAACCAAATTGAGGAAAGTGTGATTGTGAATAATGAAATAGCAGGAACGGTTGTAAACAATGTAAGGAGTGAAGATATGGAACATGTTGCAAGTAGTGGAGAAAATGATGTTGGAAGTAGTAAAAGTGAGATCACTGGTGATGCAGAAATGAGAGGCGAAGATGCACTTTCTGAGTTTTCGGACATTGGGTCACAAGTGATGGAAGACATGTACTCTTTAGAGGAAATTAATGACTTTCTTGATACAACATTTGGTAAAGTTGTAGAGGTATAACATTTTTTTTCCAGATGTGGACAAATTTATAATATCAGTGTTGTGGCTGCAAAAAACAGTGAGCTATGAAGTTTTGGATAAAAAGAAAAGATTCCGGCTGAAAAAGATGATAACGAAATTGAGGAGAAGAAAAGTGAAATTGACATGAACAAATCACAAGTGGTGTTCTTTACTCTGTGCTTTTTCTTTTCAGTTTCTGTCTATTTCTTTTTTCTCTACATGGATGTATGGAGAGTGGGATCATTAAATATTAATGGAGGTAGGGACAAGAATAAATTGGCACAGATTTCAGAGTTTTTAAGAATAGAAAAGGTTAATGTTTGTTTTTTTACAAGAAACGCATACAGACACTGATAATGAAGTAGAATGGGGATTATGGTGGAAAGGAATTTTTGCCTTGAGTCATGACACAAGAAATAGTGCTGGGGTAGATATTTTATTTTCTGAAAGTGTGAATATTTTAAAGGTAGAAGAAATTGTTAAAGGAAGATTACTATTAACACAAATTGAGTATAAAGGAATAGAATCTGTATTTGTTAATGTTTATGCTTCTAATAATGGTCCAGAAAGGCTGGAATTTTTTATGGAATTACAAAATGTGATTGAAAAATTGGAGGTGATTGGAATTGTACAATAGACTTTGTTGTTGATTAGAAATGGAGAAGAGCCCCATAATAAGTCAAGTGATGCATTAAAAAAAGTTATCAATGAATTCCAGTTAACAGATGTATGGAGAATGAGAAATGAAGAAGGAAAGCAGTATACATGGTTAAGAGTGGTTGACAATAGAATAAGTGGAGCGAGATTGGATAGGTTTTATTTAAAAGACATGGAACAATAAGGTGATGAATACTTTTATTAGACCTAATGGTTTTTCAGACCATCACATGGTTACATTAGATGTTAATTTGAAAAAGACACCCAGATCTAATTATTACTGGATTTTTAACATTAAGTTATTACAGGATGTTTTTTTTTGTGAAAAAGTTTAATTGTTCTGGGATATTTGGAAATCGAAGAAAAATTCATTTGAAAACCTTAGCCAATGGTGGGATGTGGGCAAGACAAATATAAAAATGTTTTGTCAAAACTATGTTTTCCACTCATCAAATATTTTGAAAGCAACAGTGAAAGCTTTACAAAATGATATTGAGTTCATTGAAAGACAAGCTGTAAATAATGATGAAGCTAAAACTGTAAAGGGTTAATTAAGAAAAGACAAGACCTGAGCTCTCTCCTACATGAGCAAGCAAAAGGAGCATTGATAAGATCAAGATACTCTTCCATTAAAGAAATGGATGCTCCAAGTACTTTCTTTTTTAACCTTGAAAGAAAAAATGTCCAACAAAAGATGATGTGCTATCTCCGTCGTTCGGACGGATCCGTTACATCAGATCCTACAGAGATGAGGAGACTGGCGGGAGACTTTTATAGACAATTATACAGAGCTGAGAGTTGTGAGATTGACTGTACTGAAGACTTGCTTAAAGAGTTACCTCAGCTTGGAGAAGAACAAAAGCAAGCATTGGTTCACAGAGGCTATGAGGCAACTATCTAAAGGGAGATCGCCTGGAATTGATGGATTACCGGTGGAATTTTATCAACAATTCTGGGACCTAATAGGACAAGATTTATATGAAGTACTTTTAGAATGCATCAAAAATAATTTACTTCCAATAAGTTGTCGTCGAGCAGTTTTGTCATTGCCTCCATAAAAAGGAGACCTCGGTCTGCTAAAAAACTGGAGACCAGTATCTCTGTTGTGTCTGGACTATAAGATTTTTTCGAAGTGTTTAGCTAATAGACTAAAGCGCTGTCTGGATTTGTTGATAAAAAATGATCAAACATATTGCATTCCTAAGAGATCTACTATAGACAGCCTTTTCTTAGTGAGAGATATAATTGATTTTAATCAGAATAATAAGAATGATATAGGAGTGTTGTCATTAGATCAAGAAAAGGCGTTTGATCGTGTTGATCATGAATATCTATTAAAAGTGTTAAAGAGTTATGGATTTGGTGATGTTTTTATTTCTTATATTCAGTTGTTGTACTCTAATGTTTATGTGATGATGAAAGTAGGGGGTGGTTTAAGTGCTCTAACAACAATTATGTAGGTTGGGGAGGAATTTAAATGGAACTTTAATCCCTCATGTTAATGGTCATTCTAAGGTGGTTTTATCAGCCTATGCAAATGATGTTACGGTTTTTATTACAGGACAAGAAGACATTGAAATTTTAACAAAAACTATTGAATTATATGAAAAAGCCTCCCCTGCTAAGGTTAATTGGACAAAAAGTGAAGGATTTATGATTGGTAAGTTGGAAAATTTCCCAAAACTTCCAGGAGGGTTGAAATGGAGAAAAGACTGACTAAAGATTTTAGGTGTTTTCTTTGGAAATGAACCATTTCAAAAGAAAAACTGGGAGGGTTTGATAGAAAAGGTGTCTGCCCGATTGTAGTAGTGGCGTTGGCTATTACCACAATTGTCATGTCGAGGAAGAGTTCTGGTAGTAAACAATCTGGCTGCTTCTGTTCTGTGGCATAGGACTGTTGTCATAGAGCCACCAGAGGAGTTGATCTCCAATATACAAAGGACAATAGTGAACTTTTTCTGGGATGGACAACATTGGTTGCGTGCTGCAGTATTATACCTACCAGTACAAGAGGGTGGACAAGGACTGGTGGATGTGAGAAACAGAATCTGTACTTTTAGGCTACAAGCTGCACAGAGATTTCTGTATGATAAAGATGTGCGTTGGGGAAAAACTGCAAGTGTGATCATGAGGACAGTTGGTGGCTTTGGACTTGATAAACAACTCTTTGTAATGAAGCTTGAAGAGATTAACCTGTCTGAGCTCACTGTTTTTATAGAGCTATGTTGCAAACATGGAAAACTGTTATAAGAACAGAACGGGGTATGGACAATCTGGAACTTTGGGCACCAGAGGAGCCACTTTTTTTAAATCCAATGACTCAAACTAGACTGCTGTCTTCTGGGACTATACAACAATGTTTATTAAGGAATAAAATCGTAAAGCTGGATCATTTATTGAATGAAGATGGATGGAAATCGATTGATGAACTTCAAACGCAACGGGCTTGAGATCTTCACCTCTAGTGTCAAAGCTAAAGGAAGAAATCTACAATGTACTACCAAGTGGATACAGAACATTTATTGCACAAAGACGTGAGAATACCCAGGACATGGGGAATAATGTGCAGTTTCCAGAACTGGTAATTTCTCCAGCAATAAAGGAGGAGGAAGAAGAAGTGGTGGATGCCTTTTTATCCTCTAAGAACTTTATCCTCAGTTTTATTCCTTTTAAAAGCACGTCAAAGAAAGAACTGTATAACGTCACAGTAAAAACAATCCATCAAGACTCTTTGAGAAACAAAAAGTTTCCAAGTGGCCAGATTTAGTGAGCCCAGACTTCCTGATAAGAGACAGGTGGAGAGCCCTATATAACCCCCTGTAGAGAAGCGTTCGGGGGATCTGCAGTGGAGGATTATTTATGAGGCGATAGCAACAGACGGACATGTGGCACACCTGAATACAGCTGTAAAGGGGGAATGTCAATTCTGTGGGGAAAAAGAGGATTTGGAGTAGGGCTGAACGATATTCTGTTTTAACATCGACATCGCGATGTGCGCATGAGCGATAGTCACATCGCCGGAACATGCGATGTGAAGGATAGTAGCACCCATGGTGTATTAAGAGAACGGTAGCACCACTGTAGCACACAGTAAACACGAGTTTGTTGTACGGCTTGTTGCTGGGGTGATGAAATGATGATTTCTACCAAAAAGAAAGTCAAAATATCTTGGCTATATAGTCGGCTATTTGGGACTATTTCGGCTACAAAAAGGAGTGTTATAAAGTTGTGGATGTTGTCTTTTTTAAAAAGTCTTTTGTCTTTTATTTTTCGTGTTCACATTTATGAGGAAAAAACAATGTTTCGGGACAGTTCTCCATTACGGACGCGAGCGCTCTGAAAGTGGCAAAAAGACTGCTTTAAAACTTTCACAGAGACCTCAAACAGAAAGCACAAAGCCCTTCTTTAAAGCAAATGTGCATTTCTCTCCGGCGGTTCACTACTGCGAAGAGCGCGAGTTAGTAGCCTATCGTCAACTTCATCTTTGCAGCCAACACAGAAAACACTGGTTTATTAATAAATAATTAAAATGTTTCATTGAAATATTTTACATATTCATAATCATTACTGCTGGTTCGTAGTGACAGCTTTTAGGTGCCGTTTACATGAACGCGTCACTGAATCAGCACCGAAAACATAGAGAGAGAGAGAGAGAATAAGATTTTTTTTTACTTATTTTGAGGAATTAGCCTAATGAACAAACCTCTGTTAAGAGTGCCGCCACGTTGGATTGCGTAGAACGTTCACCGAATAGTTACAGAAATATGTTCTAATTTTGGAATAGAATATTAAGTGACCTTTTTGTCACTTGTAATGAAGCTTGCTTATTAGTGAAATTATTATTATCATGGAATGGTAATTATTGACTTTAGCCTGGATTGATGGCTCACAATATCGCAATATACAGGGTGGGCCATTTATATGGATACACCGTAATAACATGGGAATGGTTGGTGATATTAAAGTCCTGTTTGTGGCACATTAGTATATGTCATGGTCACCACCCATCTTGAGGAGTTTGCTCCCTCACATATACTAATGTGCCACAAACAGGACTTTAATATCACCAACCATTCCCATGTTATTACGGTGTAGCCATATAAATGGCCCACCCTGTATATCGTTGTGAAAAAAATATCGCAATGTAATTTTTTTTCCAATATTGTGCAGCCCTAATTTGGAGCATTTGTTTTTGAAGTGTGAGAGATTAAAATGCATTTTTAAATTGCTTGGGAGCTGGTTTAGGAAATTTGATGAGAATTCTTTATTGGTCTTTATTGGAGGAATAAAATATACATTTTCAAAAAGGAAAAAAAAAAGTGTTTATTAAATGACCTGATTGGAACGGCTAAACTGGCAGTGTGGAAAACATGGAAAAACAAAGGTTTACAATTAGCAACTATAGATCCTGAAGAAATGTGCAAGCGGCTTATAGCAGGGAGGCTTAAGATTGAATTTGCATATTACAGGTTGACAAATAATTTATTTGGTTTTTGTGATGTATGGTGTGTTAATGAAGTGTTATGTATGTTACATGAGGATCAGTTTGTTTAAATTTTTTTAAAGGTTTTAAAGGAGGTTTTATAATAGTAAGAATGCAAATGAATTTATAGAAGTGGTTATATTGTTCAAAATTGTGAAGTAAAAATGTATAAATAAAGGTATTGTTAAACCTCTCTCCCTCTCTCTCTCTCACTCTCTCACTCTCTCTCTCACTCTCTCTCTCACTCACTCACTCACTCACTCACTCACTCACTCACTCACTCACTCACTCACTCACTCACTCACTCACTCACTCTCTCTCATCTGGATCTCATCTCATTGTGTCCTCACTGTCATGAAGA
This sequence comes from Abramis brama, assembly GCF_963993115.1. Classification (NCBI taxonomy): domain Eukaryota; kingdom Metazoa; phylum Chordata; class Actinopteri; order Cypriniformes; family Leuciscidae; genus Abramis; species Abramis brama. The sequence continues at coordinate 29,862 of NW_028155959.1, read as the reverse complement.
TCATGTGTCACACACCTGTCAGTCTCTCTTCTCACGGTCTCTCTGTCTGTCAGGTTCTCCTACCAGGTGATATTGGGGAGCCACTCCTTCCTCCCCATGAGCGGCGGCTCTAAGAAGCAGGCCAGAGAGGCGGCAGTCCAAGCAGCGGTGGCCGTCCTGCTGGCTGAGGCTGAGAGGGAGGAGAGGAGGCCGCCCCCTCAGGTACACACACACTCACTCACACACACGCTCTCGCTTACACATGCACACACACACATACATACGCTCTCGCTCACACATGCACATACTCACTCACAAACACTCTCTCACACACACACACACACACACACACACACACACACACACACACACACACACACACACACACACACACACACACACACACTCACTCACAAACATGCTCTCTCACTCACACACACACACACACTTTCACACTTACAAACATGCTCTCTCAACCACACACACACACTTTCACACTCACAAACACGCTCTCTCACACACACACACACACACACACACACACACACACACACACACACACACACACACACACACACACACATGCTCTCTCAACCACACACACACTCACAAACGCACACACACACACACACACACACACACACACACACACACTTTCACACTCACAAACACGCTCTCTCACACACTCACACACACACACACACACACACAAACATGCTCTCTCAACCACACACACACTCACAAACGCACACTCACACACACTCACACACACACTTTCACACTTACAAACATGCTCTCTCTCAGACACACACACACACACACACACACACACACACACACACACACACTCACAAACATGCTCTCTCAACCACACACACACACACACACACACACACACACACACACACACACACACTTTCACACTCACAAACACACTCTCTCTCTCACACACACACACACACACACACACACACAGACACTTTCTCTCTCACACACACACACACACACACACTTTCACACTCACAAACACGCTCTCTCACACACACGCTCTCGCTCACACATGCACACTGTTTCCAGCAATATCCGGAGGAAGGGAGACCGGAGGATAGTCTGTTGAGACTTTTAGAACTTAGCTTGACAAGGAATGGTTCCGAATTCAACGGTCGGCACTTCTTACAAATCAAGGGGACAGCAATGGGCAAGAGGTTCGCCCCAGCCTATGCCAACATCTATATGGCAGAATGGCAGTTTTTTTTCAAAATGCAGAATTTTACCCACCCAATACTGGAGGTATCTGGATGATGTGTGGGGGGTTTGGGAAGGCACTGATGAGAGCTGGTCGGAGTTTGTAGAGACCCTCAATTCGCACCATCCATCTATTAGGGTAAAGTGGGAGCTAAAGTTGGATAAAATCGACTTTTTGGATACGACTGTCTATAAAGGGCCAGAGTTCTTGGACACGGGGAGGCTGAATGTGAAAGTATTCTTCAAACCTATGGACACCCACGCTCTGCTTCATCAAGGGAGCCACCATGATAAGCATGTATTCAAGGGGATAGTGAAGGCTCAACTCTTAAGGTTCCGGCGGATCTGTACGAGGGAAACAGACAGAATTGAGGCGATTAAAATCCTTGTGAGAGCTCTTAGAGGCAGGGGATATTTGTGGCACTTTTTGAGGATGGCAATTAAAGAAGAGAGGAACAGGCATGAGAAAAAGAGGGAGGTCCAGACTCCGAATAAGAAGGTACTTCCTTTTATTGTAAAGTTTTCCAGGACGGCCAAAGGCTTAGTGATGGGACTTAGGAAGAACTTCAAGAGACTCTCAAAGAATGAGACAATGGGTAAACAGTACAGGATGGTGGCGGCCTGCAAACGTGGAAAAAACTTACAGGACATCTTAGTGCACAGCAAGTTGGGTCCAGCGTACAGAGCAGCTCCATCCAAAGTCCAGGCCACCCTAGTGAGAGGAGAACATAGAGCGGTACACAGAATTGCTCAGATTATTCCCTTGAACCGCAGAAACTGCATTTACTTGATCAGATGTGCTTATTGCGGGAGAAGATACGTAGAGAGACTGGGAACTCCATACTCACCAGGATGTGGGGCCACAAGGTATACAGTCAGGAGAGGGACACAACGGAAGGAACACTTGGTACCGCACTTCCAGAGACATGGAATCCAGAATCTCAAAGTGTGCGGGCTGGAACACGATCCAGGATGGGGGAAGAGAGATAAATTGAAGAGGGAGTGGTATTGGATTAACAAATTGGATACATGGTTCCCAAAAGGCTTGAATATTAGATAAAATTAATAAAAACTTTACTGAGGAAGGATATGAAAAAGTTTTTTTTACCCAGTCAACACGTTTAGCCCTCACAGCAGGATGTTATTGGACTATCCCTAGATCTGCACAAGCACTAAAATCCACCCCTTACTGGGGATGAGGACTAAATTCTTAACATGCCTAAACCTACCCCTCACAGGAGGGTGGCTTAAATAGGATATTATTGGATTATCCTTGTATCTGCACAAGCACTAAAACCTATCCCTTACTGGGGATGAGGACTAAATTCTTAACATACTTTTACCTACCCCTCACAGGAGAGTGGCTTAATTATATATTGATATTCTTTTAGTTTTTTCAGAGTTGACTATTGAATAAACAAGCGCTTGGACAAGGTGTTGAGTAGCATGTTCTGATAGGAAGGGCCTGATCCTCCTAATGTTGTACAAGCCAAATCTACAAGACCGGGCAGTTCTAGCAATGTGGTCTGTGAAGTTCAATTGATCATCAATTACCACACCAAGGTTCCTGGCTGACCTAGATGGAGTTATGGATGACGAGTCTAGCTGATTGGTGAAATTGTGGTGAAGTGTTGGGTTGGCCGGGACCACGAGTAGCTCTGTCTTCGCAAGGTTTAGTTGAAGGTGGTGGTCCTTCATCCAGCCAGAAATGTCTGTCAGGCAGGCTGAGATACGATCAGCAACCGTCGGATCGTCAGGCTGGAATGAGAGGTAGAGTTGTGTGTCATCAGCGTAGCAGTGATAGGAAAAGCCATGTTTCTGAATCACAGATCCTAGTGATGTCATGTAGATGGAGAAGAGAAGTGGTCCCAGCACTGAGCCCTGAGGCACTCCAGTAGCTAGATGGTGGGTCTTAGACACCACACCCCTCCATGAAACCCTAAAGGACCTACCTGAGAGGTAAGACTTGAACCATTGGAGTGCGGTTCCCGAGATGCCCTTCATCTTTAGGATTGACAGGAGGATCTGGTGGTTAACTGTGTCAAAGGCAGCAGATCCAGCAGGATGAGAACTGAGGATTTGGAAGCTGCTCTTGCCAATCTCAGAGCTTCAATTACTGAGAGCAGGGCCATCTCAGTTGAGTGTCTGCTTTTGAAAAGCATGTGAGAAAAGCATGTGAGAATCTGAAGAATTGTTCATTTTGTTGTGATAGTAAGTCATTTAAGCAGTAGAGATATTATCAGAGAAGGAAGAGAGGAGGGATTGATAAAGACCAAGGTCAGTAGGATCTTTCGATTTGCACCACTTCCTCTCTGCACCCCTGAGTTTCGAACGATGTTCACGGAGAACATCAGATAACCAGGGTGCAGAGGGTGTGGCACGGGCTGGCCTGGAGGAAAGTGGGCAGAAGTTGTCCAAGCAGGATGTTAAAGTGGAGAAAAGATTATCAGTTGCACTGTTAGTGTCTAGTGTTGAAAGCTGATCAGGTGGAGGAAGTGTGGATGAGACCAGAGAGGATAGACGAGAGGGTGAGAGTGAGCGTAGGTTTCGGCGAAACGTGACCTGTGGAGGAGTGCGTGTTCTGTTCTGAGGCAGGTTGATGTTGAGAGTGAGGAGGAAGTGATCTGAGGTGTGCAGTGGAGTGACCAGTGTATGGTCAGTGGAGCAGTAGCGTGTGTAGATAAGGTCTAATTTATTACCTGATTTGTGAGTAGCCGCAGTAGATACTCGCTTGAGGTCGAATGAGGTGAGCAGAGTGTGGAAATCAGCAGCCTGAGGTTTTTCTAGGTGGATGTTGAAGTCTCCAGGATCTATGAGAGGAGTACCATCCTCAGGGAAGGATGAGAGTAGCACATCAAGCTCTTCCAAGAAACTGCCAAGCTGCCCTGGGGGACGATATACAACTACAAAATGGATTTTAATAGGGCTAGTGATAGTAATTGAATGTGATTCAAATGAGCTGTTGTCACACAGAGGTGGTAAAGAATCAAATTTCCAATCGTTTGAGATGAGCAGACCAGTACCACCACCCCTACCAGTCAGACGAGGGGTGTGTGAGAAAGTGAATTTAGTGGAGAGGGCAGCCAGTGTGGCAGTGTCCTCTGGTCTGATCCAGGTCTCAGTCAGGGCCAGTAGACTGAGACCCAAATGTCTAGAAATAGATGTAATGAAATCAGCTTTGTTTACAACGTACTGGCAATTCCAGAGACCAATAGGAAAAGAGAATATAGTACTAGAAGACACCGGAAAAATACGCAGGTTGTTAGGGTTGGACTGCCTCCGACGTGTGACATTTGCTTTACGGGTGTTAGTAATAGTAGGGATTTGAAAACACATAGTGAAAGAGGGGTCACAAACAGACAGATCAGATGAAAAGTTGTGTAGAAGAGAAAGGAAAAAAAAAAAGAAATTAATACTCAAGTGCCTTGTCGGTGTCCTTGCTCGGTGGAGTTGCACAGGTAGAGTCGTTGGTCTTTACACTCTTCGGTCTTCACACGAAGGCTGCCGCGGTGCACTAACCTATTTTATACACGCCTAATACCTCGTTATTGAATACAGCAGGCCACGCCCTCCTATTTAGTCAAGCGAAACTAAAAAGTCACGACGCACAAACAAGGTCAAACGGGCGCTTTTACCAGGGTAAAAACACAGTAAATGAAACGAAGTTCCTAGCAACACAGAGCCACGCTAAAATCTACTGGGAAAAGTAATACTCACAGACTGATGATCTCTCCTGTTGTTCGACTGCTTCTACACACACACACACACACACACACACACACACACACACACACACACACACACACACACACACACACACACACACACACACACACACACACACACTCTCACACTCACAAACACACTCTCACACTCACTCTCACTCACAAACACACTCTCACACTCACTCTCACTCACACACACACACTCACACACTCTCACACACTCTCACTCTCACACACACTCTCACTCACAAACACACTCACACACACTCTCACACTCACTCACAAACACGCTCTCACACACACACACACACACACACACACACACACACACACACACACACACACACACACACACACACACTCACACACTCTCACTCTCACACACACTCTCACTCACAAACACACTCACACTCACTCACAAACACGCTCTCACACTCACACACACACACACACACACACACACACACACACACACGCTCTCACACACACGCACAACCCTAATCCTGAAGTTTTGAATCTGCTGTCAGAAACACATTTCACACTTAATCTTGATTCCTTTCCCCATTAACACCATTAACACCTGATCTCTGATGTTCACAGCCGTCCTCCAGCATCTCGTCGCCCTCCAGCAGTTCCCAGCTGGATGTAAAGATAAAGGTTGTTATTATTATCATTAAGAATATTAATTTCATCAAGCTTTTCTATGAGCTCTTTCATTCAGCAGATTCTTGTATGCTCAGAAATAGTGTGTGTTTGTTCTTCCTGTGATATGATCTTCTGCTGTGCAAATTATTCACTTGTGTTTGTTTCAATTTAATTTTCAGATGGAGCAAGACTGATTTTTTTTTTTTTTTATAAAAAACATTACATTTATTTTTTGAAAAATCTGTTTCTAATCTTTTTTTCAATAAGTTGTGTGGGGAATCACATTATGAAATGTTTTTCTCCAAAACACGTTGGCCACAATTATTGGTACCCTTTTATGAAATACCTTTTTGCAATCTCCTTTTGCCAAGATAACTGCTCGGAGTCTTCTGCTATAATGCCTGATGAGTTTGGAGAACACCTGACATGAGATCAGAGATCATTCCTCCATACAGAATCTCTCCAGATCCTTCAGATTCCCAGATCCATGTTGGCACTTCTTCTCTTCAGTTCACTCCACTCATCAGGTCAGGGGACTGGGGCGGTCATGGCAGAAGCTTAATTTTGTGCTCCCTAACACATTTTTGTGTTGATTTTGATGTTTGTTTTGGATCGTTGTCCTGATGGAAGATCCAACCACGGCCCATTATAAGATTTCTAGCAGAAGGCGTCAGGTTTTGATTTTTTTTTGATCTGTTGATATTTGATAGAATCCACGATGCCCATGTATCTGAACAAGAAGTCCAGGACCTCCAGCAGAAAAATATGCCCACAACATTAAGTCAATTCATCTTCATTTATACAGCGCTTTTAACAATGTAGATTGTTTCAAAGCAGCTTTACAGAGACAAACGTATAATTTAAGGTAAGATTGTTTTGGCTTTATAGCGGTTCTTTAATAAAGTTATTTTACAGCTAAAGTTAGTTTTGATTGATTCGCTTCCGTCGCAACGATCATTTGTTATTAAATTAGAGGCCGCCAAGACGACACCATTCTCTCTACACAAACTTTAAACACAATCCTGTGAGAAACGCTGATGGTGTTCACATGCGCATTAAGAATTGGTTCTATAGTTATGTGCGTTTGAATATATGTGCGTAGGTTTGTAATTCCCTACAAACCAAGCCTAAACAAAGTACTGGTGTTTCCTTGTAAATATTGATACAGAATTTTATTTTGTCACTTTAGGGTAGATACGCTGAAACGAATTTTCCCGACAACGGTTTATCAGTAGAGTGGGAAAGGGATCCTCCATAGGGAGAGACTAGTTGGCACTTCGGGTCCAGGTGAAGGTCCTTCATCAGATCTGGATACGGCCTGGATCCGGCAGGCTGCGGGAAAGCTTAGGGATTAGGGATGCTCATATTGACCGTTAAACCGTTAACCGAAAGTAAACATTTTAACAGTTTAAAACGTTTTTTTTTTTTTTTTTAAGCTGCTTTTTTTTGCTGCATGGTTTAAAAATAAAATACTATATAGCTTATATTTCTTAACTCGCACAGCGCGTCGACACACGCAACCACACTCGTGACACGTGCCTGCAGACATTTTTTTTTCGAGCAAGGCAAGCGAAATGAAGTGAGCGAAAAGAAGCACTGTGTGGGATCATTTTAACAGAAAGGGTGACAAAGTTACCTGTAAATTATGTGGCGCCGTATTAAAATACAGCAGTAGTACAAGTACGATGCAGTGCCATTTACGAATATAGGCCTATTCTGGATATTAATCCTCTTGACTGGTGGAAAGCAAATGAAAGGCGCTTCCTAAAGCTGCCCACTCTAGCGAGACGTTACCTGTGTATTCCCAGGACATCTGTCCCATCGGAGAGGGTGTTTTCTGCCGCGGGTCTAACTGTCAACAGGCTGCGCTCCAGACTGACCCCACATCACGCTGATATGTTGCTTTTTAAAAAATAAAATTAGACAAGGTGTTGAGGTAACATTAGGGCTGCTATTTTTATTTAACGTAAAATCTTAGTCTAACGGAAAAAAATGCCGGTTTTTGAAAGCTTTGTTCAAACAGATTCAGTGTTTTCTTTTTGTCATCTTAATTTGTTAATTAGGCCTATTTAAGTTTAAAAAATATATTTTTATTATTTTAAAATAAGTTTAAAAAAATATATATTTAGTGTAGGCCTATTTTTGTATTATTTTGTTTTTATTTTATTTTTTTGGGAAGTGTTCCCGGTTCCAGCTGACCTAATCTATGCAGCCTAACATTGAATTATAGAAGTCTATAATGTATTATGTGTATGCTAGGTCAAAGAGATGTCTTTAATCTAGCTATGAACTGACAGAGTGTTTCTGCTTCCCGGGCAATGTTAGGAAGACCGTTCCAGAGTTTTGGTGCTAAATAGGAGAAGGATCTACCGCCAGCAGTGGATTTAGATATTCTAGGTATTATCAACTGGCCAGAATTTTGAGATCGCAATAGACGTGAAGGACTATAATGCGTTAAGAGCTCGCTCAAGCACTGCGGCGCTAAAGCATTTAGTGCTTTGTAAGTGATCAGCAATATTTTAAAATGTACGCGATGTTTAATAGGGAGCCAATTAGGGCTGTATTCTCCCAGTCGATTAGTCGATTATTTGGTCGATACGTTCTGGCTCGACCAAAATTCTGATTGGTCGATTTTTAATAGTCTATTCGTGTCTCAGCCGCGAAGCTGAGCTCCTATGTTCAGCCCATAGACTGTAAAAATTGGTTCAGCCTCACTCTGTGCGAGCTGCACAGAGCGGCTGAAATGATAGTGTCTGTCAGTTATTATAATACATATGACAGAAACAGTTGTCTAAATTATGTTACATATTCCTCAAAAGTTCTTGTCATGATATCACTAGTTGACAACATAGTACTATTTTCGGAAATCATAGGCTATGATATTGCGCAGGTGCACGTGATGCAACGCTGTCAGAGCCGACAGACTCGACAGCCGACAGACTCGTGTGTCAGACTCATTTCAGTGCAAATTAATTACGTCAAAAACGATTTAATACTGCAAATAGCCTACTAGTTTCTTATGTTTATTTATAATTCATTTAGGCGGACAACAAGGCTACCAAGTACTGCGCACAGTGCGCAGCTAATTAATTTAACGTTTTTTTTCTAACGCCGTTTTTAGTCGATTTTTAGTCGAAAAGTTAAGGACTTCAGTCGACCAAGATTTTCTTTGGTTGAGTACAGCCCTAGAGCCAATGCAGTGTTGACAGAACTGGGCTAATATGGTCATACTTCCTGGTTCTGGTAAGAACTCGAGCTGCTGCGTTTTGAACCAGCTGTAGTTTGTTTAAGCGTGCAGGGCAACCACCCAGTAGAGCATTACAGTAATCTAGCCTTGATGTCCTGAAAGCATGAACTAATTGTTCCGCATTCGTCAATGAGAGCATATGACATCATTTAGAAATATTTTTAAGATGAAAAAATGCGGTTTTACAGATACTAGACACGTGACTTTCAAATGAAAGATTGGTATCAAATAGCACACCCAGGTTCCTAACCGACGACGAAGACTTAACAGAGCAGCCATCAAGTGTTAAAGGGTACATAACATGCACAGTTTCACCTAATCTCATGTTAATCTTGAGTACCTATAGAGTAGTAGTGCATCCTTAATATCTCCAAAAAGTGTTTAGTTTTATTATATTTATAAAAGAAAAATACAGCTTTCCGATTCTCTCCGGGAAAAGCCGAAGTCCTGGAGGCGGAGCTATAGAGTCTAGCAGTAGTGCTGATTTCCAGCAAAAGACAGAAATCTGATCCAGTTGTACTTACATGAATGGAGTCTTTTATCACTGGGACCGCTCCACGTTTTAATAGCAAACGATTTGCAAATCCAGCGTCGACCTGGGCTTTGTTAATAAAACATTCGTCACTGAAATGACCAGAACACACAACCGCACTTCCTACACTCCGTTGCTGCCCCGGAAAAACAAACTGCTGCATCCACTGTTCCTGTAACACTGAGTTCTTTGGAAAGCTGAACACGGTAAGCTTTCCCTCACATCCAAATACACACTTTTTTGGAGACATTCTTGAACAAATCCTATGCAGCGCTGGCTGCCGATGATTTCCTGTTGAAGCGTGTTGATGTGCGCGGTCTCTCGCTCTCCTCTGGTCGACGTGTGCGCGGGCGCGCTTTTCCGAGAGAAATGCTCATATAAGGAGTTCCACTCTGGTCTACGTCATTAGATCCACGATCGAAAAAAAACAGCCGAAACTTGTACCAACCTGGAAGTAAGATTTTCGGCACAGAAATTCTCCGTTATTCGTCCAAAATATATTTTTTTAAACTTTTCCCATGTTTAGCATGAGAATCCATCTCTTTAACACTGTAAACAACTCTGAATACATGGAACACCATTGTACCATTGAATTTTTTTGTCCAATAATTAGAATCTCTTTTTTTTCTCAGAATTAAGTAGGAAATTACTAGACATCCAAGTCTTTATATCAGCTATGCATTCCGTTAATTTTGTGAATTGGTAAGTTTCATCTGGGCGTGAAGAAATATAGAGCCGAGTATCATCAGCATAACAGTGAAAGCTAATTCCATGTTTCCTAATGATATCTCCTAATGGTAGCATTTACAGTGTGTGTGTGTGTGTGTGTGTGTGTGTGTGTGTGTGTGTACATGAGTGTGCCTATACAGAGTGAACAGCAACGGTCCTAGTACTGAGCCTTGTGGTACGCCATACTGAAGCTGTGATCGATGAGACATCTCTTAATTTTCTGCTACAAACTGATAACGGTCAGATAAGTGTGATTTAAACCATGCTAGTGCGATTCCATTAATGCCAACATAATTCGAGTCTATTTAAAAAAATGTTGTGGTCAATGGTGTCAAATGCAGCACTTAGATCGAGTAACATTAATAGAGAGATACAACCTCGATCGAATGATAAGAGCAAATCATTTGTGACTCTAACGAGAGCAGTCTCAGTACTATGGTACAGTCTAAATCCGGACTGAAAATCCTTGCAGATATCATTTCTTTCTAGAAAGGAACACATTTGTGAGGATACTGCTTTTTCTAGTATCTTTGTCATCATTAGCAATCAGTAATCATAGCCATCTTAGAGTTTTTTGGTACGTATCCTAGAGACAAAGACGAATTAATGATATTAAGAAGAGGATCTATGACCTCTGGAAGCATCTCTTTCAGTAGCTTAGTCGGTATAGGGTCTAACATACATGTTGTTGATTTAGATGATTTAACGAGTTTGCAAAATTCTTCCTCTCCTATAGCAACGAATGAATCGAACTTTTCCTCAGGGAGACTACAATGCACTGCCTGATGCGATACTGTAGTAGATGATTGCATGGTTATAATTTTGTCCGATATCAATTTTATAAGTGAAGAAGTTCATAAAGTCATTACTGCTGTGTTGCTTAACCCTCTGGAGTCTGAGCGGTTTTCTGGGCCCTGGAGGTGTTCTGACATGCTCTGACATTTGTGCCTTTTTCAGTTATTTATAAACATGTTAATGGCAAAGGTGTAAATTCACTCTATATAGCACAAACAGAGCTACCAAAATATGTGATCACCATGCATGTATATTTTTGAATTTTTAAGAGAATAATGTTTATGCGTGGTTATTGAAAAAAATAAAAATGAAAGTTGCTGAAATAAGACCACAAAACTCATAATAAATATGTGTCAATAAGACTTTTGACTAATGGATGTTGTCGCTTCGAGTTCTGGCTTCAAAATTATGTGAAAATAGTCTTGCTTTATCGTTCACATAAAAAAAAACATTGATTTAAATTGATGTAAAACAGATTTTGCTTGGAAAGCCAATATGCGAGGGGGGCGTGAATGAGGAGTGGTTTACACCTGAGAATACAATGTCCCACCCACTCTGCATAATTAGCCATTCATTCAGGCGTGACACTGACTGAGCCACAATGCAAGGACAAAAGATATATTTAGAAGAAGACTTATATTGACCATTTAAGATTTTGCTTACATCTATCTTGTAAATATGTTTTGCTATTTTATTAAAAAGGTTACAATTACAACAATAATTACAATTTAAACAATATTTCAAGTGTACTCTTTCTTTGTAAAAAAAAAAATGATTATAGGCCTACATTTTATCATATGTATTCATTAGTTTGAATATAGCCAACATTGGAACAGCTAACATCTTAGTTGATGACTTTATTTTTGACAAAAATAGTATTTTATATATATAGAAATTGCTAAACAAATGCTTATTTGATGTGGCAGTATATTCTACAGTAAAAACTGTACCCAAATCTAGTCAACAAAATGTCTTTCATATTTCGCCTGACTGTAACGTTTTTAGGAAATATTAGGGCATATAAATGTTAATTTGCAGTTTAATACGTTGCTTATACAAATAGCCTACATTTTATTTCAACATATTTCAGTCGATTTTTACTCATCTCAGTATAGCAATACAGTTTGCTAAAACATCATCATTCATTCACACACGCGATTTAAATTTAAACTGTCTTTTGCGAGCTGAGGTAAACAGCGCGCATCTCTGCCGTTCATTCATTCATAAACAGAAACCCGATTCACGTGAGAAGGGAAAAAAACATACTACTGTATTCCTCAGCTCGAAATACCCGCACTTCTGAGGGACATTTTCCATTATTATTATTCCTCACAGCGCTGCGAGACGGTGTAAACAAGTAATGATCTGAATATACTTATGTTTTCTCGAGCTGATATGGGGGCGTTCACAGGATTGCGCCGTGGATTGCCTCAGTCATTTGCGTTTGAATAGCGCGCGCTCTCCGTGGGCGTGTCACATTACATTTGAATCAGCTGTAATGAGCTCGACTGGAATCGCTCTCTTTTAATACAGATTTCACAAGATGAGAATATTTGTTTTTTATATAAATTACTCCATTTAAAAGAAGAGAATTCAAGCTTCATGCCTGTGTGTCTGTATGTCTGTTTGACTGAGTATTCGCTGAGTTAGTTCATTTTCGGGCACGTTTCAGAATGGACTTCACTGACAGAGAGAAGGCAGAACTCGCTTCGTGTTTGTGTTGTCTTCACTGCAGTGTAGCAACTGTAGCTATACAACCAGCTAACACTGATGCAAAATGACGACAAGTTGTAGTGAGCGATTTCTTGCTGTTTACTGTGGCTTCAACATCATCTTACATGACAGAGTGAAAACTGTAACAAAGAAATAAAGTTTGACTGTTTTAACATAAATCTTGTCTAATGAAATATACCTGTATATACATGTAAATAAATATTGTAACTACGTGTAGTCTTTTCTTTTTAAACAGTATTGTAACATTACTAACCCCAAACTCCAGGTCTACATCATATCAAAATAAAAGTCTCTATCAAATTAAAAGTCCCTAACATTTTGCCTTAATGGCAACACAGTGTTTATTTTTCTTTATTTGGCAAAAAGCACAACACTTTGTTTTTATTGTGAGTATACACAAAAATAATACACATTTAACAGAATCGATTGATGTATGAAACTCCTATGGAAAATCAAAGTCAACAGAGTTTTTATGAGTTTCTTTTACACTGATAAAAAAAAAGCGAGCTCACCATCTGTGTCGCCCATTCCCTTTGTCTCCAGAATGTGCGTACACACGGCTCAAAGTTTGCTTAAAGGTGTGCACATTCTCCCGTTAAGTTTGTTTTTTATAGATCACAACCTTTGCGTGGGAACTGGCGTACGTACGTTTCCAGCCCTGTTTTGTGCGTACGCACGCTTTATAAATGAGACCCCTGAGCTTTTTATGAACTCAAAGGCGCGGGTGCGCGAGAAAATAAATAAATAAATAAAAAGTAGCTGAGTGCACGGGTGGCGCGTTAACAGGCTAGCGAATTACTAGCGTGTTGTGCTAGTAGTAACGGAAGCTAGCGATGTCAGGTTAATCTGAGATGTTGGGTAAGCTGTATTTAGTAGTAGTATAAACAACTAGAAATGATGGTTCAAAACAAAGAAATATGAGGCTAAGACGGAGCTTACAGCACCGAAGCAAACACACTCACAGTAGGCAGCAAGGCAGACAGGGATGGTTGGAGAGGGAAGAACCAACTGAAGTGAGGGTAAGAAATGTATTTTAACGTTGTTTATTTTTCACTTGTACTTAAAGATTAGAGATCTACAAGAGAAATTATGTATATTTGTATTTTCATAAAAAATGTAGAAAGTTAATATTGAGCTGAAATGTAATGACCCAATCAAGAGTTGTTTCATTAACGGTTTGGAGACACTGCTTTCATTGCTGTTGGAGACACAAGAGTTTGATTGGGACATGGAAGTGAGAAGCTGTGTCAAGAGATTGAAGATAAACTGTCTGAGGATAGGAACTGTCTAGGTTTGGAAAACATTGTATTTGTATATTTTTCTGTTCTTGCGTTTCTATAGTCTTTACTGGTTTATTTATTTTTCCTGTTAGTTTAATTGTGGCTTGTTTTATACACCAACTGTCACAGTTGTGTTCTGCTTAGTTTGTTTTCATTGGACTTGTCTGCCTGTCTTCATGTTATGTGTCATCATCATTATCAGTTCATCTGTATCATCTGAGTTTAGTTAATCATCATCATCATCATCATCATCATCATCATCATCATCATCATCATCATCATCACCTGTGTTCTGTTAATCAGTGTTCATCTGTGTTAGTATTTAAGTTCCTTCAGTTCAGTCAGTCTTGGTCCGTTCTCCGTTGTATTCAGGTGTGTGTGTGTGAGAACTTTCTGGCTGCCTGTACCTGTTTGAATTATATTATTAGTAAATGTTTTGCATTGGAACTTTTGACTCCTCATCTTCTTCTGCCTGCACCCTGACACCAACGATGTGTGAATATGAGGAATTAGTTAATTGGTTTTTTATTGTCACTGGAAAAGGGTGAGTAACATTCAGCTACATTCCACACAAAGCTTGAATGGTGTTTATCCCACAGCTCTTCAGAATTAGTGATTTGAATCAGAACCATTTCTAATAAGGACTGTCTTTGTATTCCTTACAGGTCTAAAGGGACTTGTTTAATTTTAAGCCTAAACGTGTGAGTTCTTTGGATTTGTGCAATTTATTTTATTTATTTTACAAATACACATTATTTGAACATTGAATTAAGAACTTTTTTGTTCTTAATATTGAACCATTTAATAGTTTGCCCTGTAGTCATATACAAGCACATCATTTATTGACTGTGGTAAATTAAATTTCTGTTTAATACTCCTGAAATTGTTGCTTTTGTATTTATGCCTTCACCTTCACCTCATGTATGAGTGTTTTTTGTGTTCCCCCATCCCTTGTATTTCTGACCGCTCTTGTCTCTGCATTTTTTCTAAGCCTATTTTTTTGTTGCTTTTTGTGTTTATGATTTAATGTCTTCTATACATCTTTCATTTATGTTCCTTACCCTCTTAGCCATTATGCTGTTTAATGGCCCTGTCCCATTCACTATTTTATGACCATTCCCATGTACTAAAACTGTTGTGTTTTGTATTGAAATGTACTGTGTAATTTTTTTTGTCTTTACTGTTTGTTTATTTTTTATATGTATGCAATTGTTTTCATTTAGTGGCTGTCTTATTATGCCCTTTTCTGCGTTGTGATTTTTCTCTATGTCCTTGTGCCCATTTGTATTTGTTAACTTTCAACCCTGTACCCCAACGGTCCATCAATTACAGATGCATATCAAAGTCATTTAAAGCTTGTGTCTTCAGCTCTGACTAATCTGAGTTGGTTGTCCCCCTGGTTCAATCTGGCCCATTCACCATTGGTCCACCTATCCATTCATCGACTGTGCCATGGCCCTACATCCTGGTTATGCTTCTGGGGCTTTCGGCCATGTTCTGGTGGTTCCCTCTGTCTGCACCCACCTTGGTCTTACCTTTCTCCAGCTCCAAATCTTCGAGCCGCCACTCATCCTCTTTTGCCTCTTTATTCATATTACTTTCATCTTTTTTGTACAGTTTTGTATTACTGTTTAAGTGTACTTGTAACTCATGCTCCTTTATTTGTCCCTTTTGTATAGATATTAATGGTTTGTTTTTTTATGCTGTTGACTGATTGTAATATATTTTTCAATTATTGTAAAATTGTTTAACAATTTGTTTTGAAACAAATAATTGAATCTATTAATTTTGTGTCTTTTAATTTTATGGATTTTTTTTCCTAGTTTTTTTTTTTTTTTGAAGGGGTAGAGTCCCAGGGGTAGAGTCCCAGGGGTAGAGTCCCAGGGGTAGAGTCCCAGGGGTAGAGTCCCAGGGGTAGAGTCCCAGGGGTAGAGTCCCAGGGGTAGAGTCCCAGGGGTAGAGTCCCAGGGGTAGAGTCCCAGGGGTAGAGTCCCAGGGGTAGAGTCCCAGGGGTAGAGTCCCAGGGGTAGAGTCCCAGGGGTAGAGTCCCAGGGGTAGAGTCCCAGGGGTAGAGTCCCAGGGGTAGAGTCCCAGGGGTAGAGTCCCAGGGGTAGAGTCCCAGGGGTAGAGTCCCAGGGGTAGAGTCCCAGGGGTAGAGTCCCAGGGGTAGGTTAGAGTTAGGGTTAGGGTTAGGGTTAGGGTTAGGGTTAGGTAGGGTTAGGGTGGGTTAGGGTTAGGGTTAGGGTTAGGGTTAGGGTTAGGGTTAGGGTTAGGGTTAGGGTTAGGTTAGGGTTAGGGTTAGGGTTAGGGTTAGGGTTAGGGTTAGGTTAGGGTTAGGGTTAGGGTTAGGGTTAGGGTTAGGGTTAGGGTTAGGGTTAGGGTGGGGTTAGGGTTAGGTTATAGGGATAAAAACGAAAAGTGCACCCCCCCTGAAGTGCACCCCCCCCAGTATCTCGAGTTCTATAGGTCCTAGAGAGCTGAAACTCCGCCCATATACTAATTAGGGGGCGGGGAGTCGATTGCACTTGGTTTGGGCGCTCTAGCGCCACCAGGCGCCGAGATACAGTAGTGCACCCCCCTTATTTTTGCACCTAGAGAGCTGAAACTCCGCCCATATACTAATTAGGGGGCGGGGAGTCGATTGCACTTGGTTTGGGAGCTCTAGCGCCACCAGGCGCCGAGATATGGTACTGCACCTAGGGGTTGACTTTCGCAAATCAGGGTTAGGGGTTGACTTTCCCAAATCAGGGTTAGGGGTTGACTTTCGCAAATCAGGGTTAGGGGTTGACTTTCCCAAATCAGGGTTAGGGGTTGACTTTCCCAAATCAGGGTTAGGGGTTGAGTTAGGGTTAGGGTTAGGGTTAGGGTTAGGGTTAGGTTAGGGTTAGGGTTAGGTTAGGGTTAGGGTTAGGGTTAGGGTTAGGTTATAGGGATAAAAACGAAAAGTGCACCCCCCCTGAAGTGCACCCCCCCCAGTATCTCGAGTTCTATAGGTCCTAGAGAGCTGAAACTCCGCCCATATACTAATTAGGGGGCGGGGAGTCGATTGCACTTGGTTTGGGCGCTCTAGCGCCACCAGGCGCCGAGATACAGTAGTGCACCCCCCTTATTTTTGCACCTAGAGAGCTGAAACTCCGCCCATATACTAATTAGGGGGCGGGGAGTCGATTGCACTTGGTTTGGGAGCTCTAGCGCCACCAGGCGCCGAGATATGGTACTGCACCTAGGGGTTGACTTTCGCAAATCAGGGTTAGGGGTTGACTTTCCCAAATCAGGGTTAGGGGTTGACTTTCGCAAATCAGGGTTAGGGGTTGACTTTCCCAAATCAGGGTTAGGGGTTGACTTTCCCAAATCAGGGTTAGGGGTTGAGTTAGGGTTAGGGTTAGGGTTAGGGTTAGGGTTAGGTTAGGGTTAGGGTTAGGTTAGGGTTAGGGTTAGGGTTAGGGTTAGGTTATAGGGATAAAAACGAAAAGTGCACCCCCCCTGAAGTGCACCCCCCCCAGTATCTCGAGTTCTATAGGTCCTAGAGAGCTGAAACTCCGCCCATATACTAATTAGGGGGCGGGGAGTCGATTGCACTTGGTTTGGGCGCTCTAGCGCCACCAGGCGCCGAGATACAGTAGTGCACCCCCCTTATTTTTGCACCTAGAGAGCTGAAACTCCGCCCATATACTAATTAGGGGGCGGGGAGTCGATTGCACTTGGTTTGGGAGCTCTAGCGCCACCAGGCGCCGAGATATGGTACTGCACCTAGGGGTTGACTTTCGCAAATCAGGGTTAGGGGTTGACTTTCCCAAATCAGGGTTAGGGGTTGACTTTCGCAAATCAGGGTTAGGGGTTGACTTTCCCAAATCAGGGTTAGGGGTTGACTTTCCCAAATCAGGGTTAGGGGTTGAGTTAGGGTTAGGGTTAGGGTTAGGGTTAGGGTTAGGTTAGGGTTAGGGTTAGGTTAGGGTTAGGGTTAGGGTTAGGGTTAGGTTATAGGGATAAAAACGAAAAGTGCACCCCCCCTGAAGTGCACCCCCCCCAGTATCTCGAGTTCTATAGGTCCTAGAGAGCTGAAACTCCGCCCATATACTAATTAGGGGGCGGGGAGTCGATTGCACTTGGTTTGGGCGCTCTAGCGCCACCAGGCGCCGAGATACAGTAGTGCACCCCCCTTATTTTTGCACCTAGAGAGCTGAAACTCCGCCCATATACTAATTAGGGGGCGGGGAGTCGATTGCACTTGGTTTGGGAGCTCTAGCGCCACCAGGCGCCGAGATATGGTACTGCACCTAGGGGTTGACTTTCGCAAATCAGGGTTAGGGGTTGACTTTCCCAAATCAGGGTTAGGGGTTGACTTTCGCAAATCAGGGTTAGGGGTTGACTTTCCCAAATCAGGGTTAGGGGTTGACTTTCCCAAATCAGGGTTAGGGGTTGAGTTAGGGTTAGGGTTAGGGTTAGGGTTAGGGTTAGGTTAGGGTTAGGGTTAGGTTAGGGTTAGGGTTAGGGTTAGGGTTAGGTTATAGGGATAAAAACGAAAAGTGCACCCCCCCTGAAGTGCACCCCCCCCAGTATCTCGAGTTCTATAGGTCCTAGAGAGCTGAAACTCCGCCCATATACTAATTAGGGGGCGGGGAGTCGATTGCACTTGGTTTGGGCGCTCTAGCGCCACCAGGCGCCGAGATACAGTAGTGCACCCCCCTTATTTTTGCACCTAGAGAGCTGAAACTCCGCCCATATACTAATTAGGGGGCGGGGAGTCGATTGCACTTGGTTTGGGAGCTCTAGCGCCACCAGGCGCCGAGATATGGTACTGCACCTAGGGGTTGACTTTCGCAAATCAGGGTTAGGGGTTGACTTTCCCAAATCAGGGTTAGGGGTTGACTTTCGCAAATCAGGGTTAGGGGTTGACTTTCCCAAATCAGGGTTAGGGGTTGACTTTCCCAAATCAGGGTTAGGGGTTGAGTTAGGGTTAGGGTTAGGGTTAGGGTTAGGGTTAGGTTAGGGTTAGGGTTAGGTTAGGGTTAGGGTTAGGGTTAGGGTTAGGTTATAGGGATAAAAACGAAAAGTGCACCCCCCCTGAAGTGCACCCCCCCCAGTATCTCGAGTTCTATAGGTCCTAGAGAGCTGAAACTCCGCCCATATACTAATTAGGGGGCGGGGAGTCGATTGCACTTGGTTTGGGCGCTCTAGCGCCACCAGGCGCCGAGATACAGTAGTGCACCCCCCTTATTTTTGCACCTAGAGAGCTGAAACTCCGCCCATATACTAATTAGGGGGCGGGGAGTCGATTGCACTTGGTTTGGGAGCTCTAGCGCCACCAGGCGCCGAGATATGGTACTGCACCTAGGGGTTGACTTTCGCAAATCAGGGTTAGGGGTTGACTTTCCCAAATCAGGGTTAGGGGTTGACTTTCGCAAATCAGGGTTAGGGGTTGACTTTCCCAAATCAGGGTTAGGGGTTGACTTTCCCAAATCAGGGTTAGGGGTTGAGTTAGGGTTAGGGTTAGGGTTAGGGTTAGGGTTAGGTTAGGGTTAGGGTTAGGTTAGGGTTAGGGTTAGGGTTAGGGTTAGGTTATAGGGATAAAAACGAAAAGTGCACCCCCCCTGAAGTGCACCCCCCCCAGTATCTCGAGTTCTATAGGTCCTAGAGAGCTGAAACTCCGCCCATATACTAATTAGGGGGCGGGGAGTCGATTGCACTTGGTTTGGGCGCTCTAGCGCCACCAGGCGCCGAGATACAGTAGTGCACCCCCCTTATTTTTGCACCTAGAGAGCTGAAACTCCGCCCATATACTAATTAGGGGGCGGGGAGTCGATTGCACTTGGTTTGGGAGCTCTAGCGCCACCAGGCGCCGAGATATGGTACTGCACCTAGGGGTTGACTTTCGCAAATCAGGGTTAGGGGTTGACTTTCCCAAATCAGGGTTAGGGGTTGACTTTCGCAAATCAGGGTTAGGGGTTGACTTTCCCAAATCAGGGTTAGGGGTTGACTTTCCCAAATCAGGGTTAGGGGTTGAGTTAGGGTTAGGGTTAGGGTTAGGGTTAGGGTTAGGTTAGGGTTAGGGTTAGGTTAGGGTTAGGGTTAGGGTTAGGGTTAGGTTATAGGGATAAAAACGAAAAGTGCACCCCCCCTGAAGTGCACCCCCCCCAGTATCTCGAGTTCTATAGGTCCTAGAGAGCTGAAACTCCGCCCATATACTAATTAGGGGGCGGGGAGTCGATTGCACTTGGTTTGGGCGCTCTAGCGCCACCAGGCGCCGAGATACAGTAGTGCACCCCCCTTATTTTTGCACCTAGAGAGCTGAAACTCCGCCCATATACTAATTAGGGGGCGGGGAGTCGATTGCACTTGGTTTGGGAGCTCTAGCGCCACCAGGCGCCGAGATATGGTACTGCACCTAGGGGTTGACTTTCGCAAATCAGGGTTAGGGGTTGACTTTCCCAAATCAGGGTTAGGGGTTGACTTTCGCAAATCAGGGTTAGGGGTTGACTTTCCCAAATCAGGGTTAGGGGTTGACTTTCCCAAATCAGGGTTAGGGGTTGAGTTAGGGTTAGGGTTAGGGTTAGGGTTAGGGTTAGGTTAGGGTTAGGGTTAGGTTAGGGTTAGGGTTAGGGTTAGGGTTAGGTTATAGGGATAAAAACGAAAAGTGCACCCCCCCTGAAGTGCACCCCCCCCAGTATCTCGAGTTCTATAGGTCCTAGAGAGCTGAAACTCCGCCCATATACTAATTAGGGGGCGGGGAGTCGATTGCACTTGGTTTGGGCGCTCTAGCGCCACCAGGCGCCGAGATACAGTAGTGCACCCCCCTTATTTTTGCACCTAGAGAGCTGAAACTCCGCCCATATACTAATTAGGGGGCGGGGAGTCGATTGCACTTGGTTTGGGAGCTCTAGCGCCACCAGGCGCCGAGATATGGTACTGCACCTAGGGGTTGACTTTCGCAAATCAGGGTTAGGGGTTGACTTTCCCAAATCAGGGTTAGGGGTTGACTTTCGCAAATCAGGGTTAGGGGTTGACTTTCCCAAATCAGGGTTAGGGGTTGACTTTCCCAAATCAGGGTTAGGGGTTGAGTTAGGGTTAGGGTTAGGGTTAGGGTTAGGGTTAGGTTAGGGTTAGGGTTAGGTTAGGGTTAGGGTTAGGGTTAGGGTTAGGTTATAGGGATAAAAACGAAAAGTGCACCCCCCCTGAAGTGCACCCCCCCCAGTATCTCGAGTTCTATAGGTCCTAGAGAGCTGAAACTCCGCCCATATACTAATTAGGGGGCGGGGAGTCGATTGCACTTGGTTTGGGCGCTCTAGCGCCACCAGGCGCCGAGATACAGTAGTGCACCCCCCTTATTTTTGCACCTAGAGAGCTGAAACTCCGCCCATATACTAATTAGGGGGCGGGGAGTCGATTGCACTTGGTTTGGGAGCTCTAGCGCCACCAGGCGCCGAGATATGGTACTGCACCTAGGGGTTGACTTTCGCAAATCAGGGTTAGGGGTTGACTTTCCCAAATCAGGGTTAGGGGTTGACTTTCGCAAATCAGGGTTAGGGGTTGACTTTCCCAAATCAGGGTTAGGGGTTGACTTTCCCAAATCAGGGTTAGGGGTTGAGTTAGGGTTAGGGTTAGGGTTAGGGTTAGGGTTAGGTTAGGGTTAGGGTTAGGTTAGGGTTAGGGTTAGGGTTAGGGTTAGGTTATAGGGATAAAAACGAAAAGTGCACCCCCCCTGAAGTGCACCCCCCCCAGTATCTCGAGTTCTATAGGTCCTAGAGAGCTGAAACTCCGCCCATATACTAATTAGGGGGCGGGGAGTCGATTGCACTTGGTTTGGGCGCTCTAGCGCCACCAGGCGCCGAGATACAGTAGTGCACCCCCCTTATTTTTGCACCTAGAGAGCTGAAACTCCGCCCATATACTAATTAGGGGGCGGGGAGTCGATTGCACTTGGTTTGGGAGCTCTAGCGCCACCAGGCGCCGAGATATGGTACTGCACCTAGGGGTTGACTTTCGCAAATCAGGGTTAGGGGTTGACTTTCCCAAATCAGGGTTAGGGGTTGACTTTCGCAAATCAGGGTTAGGGGTTGACTTTCCCAAATCAGGGTTAGGGGTTGACTTTCCCAAATCAGGGTTAGGGGTTGAGTTAGGGTTAGGGTTAGGGTTAGGGTTAGGGTTAGGTTAGGGTTAGGGTTAGGTTAGGGTTAGGGTTAGGGTTAGGGTTAGGTTATAGGGATAAAAACGAAAAGTGCACCCCCCCTGAAGTGCACCCCCCCCAGTATCTCGAGTTCTATAGGTCCTAGAGAGCTGAAACTCCGCCCATATACTAATTAGGGGGCGGGGAGTCGATTGCACTTGGTTTGGGCGCTCTAGCGCCACCAGGCGCCGAGATACAGTAGTGCACCCCCCTTATTTTTGCACCTAGAGAGCTGAAACTCCGCCCATATACTAATTAGGGGGCGGGGAGTCGATTGCACTTGGTTT
>NW_028155960.1:0-22556 GCF_963993115.1 Abramis brama | reverse complement strand
GAAACAAACGTTGCGCTCTTATGAAACGTGCAATGCCAGTTTTACTTTTTTTTTAGCGTGTTAAAATCATCAAAGGAGTCCTCCCACCCAGGGCAGAGCGGGAGGAACTGTCAGACTCGGACTGACGACTTGCGTTCCGGAGTCACGATAATTCGTTTAGTCCCGCGACCCCGGCAGGCCTTGGCCCTCTTTAGGGGGTCCTGTCATAATGCTGACACTCTTTAAGGCGCGCGGGGAACACAACGCGCCGTCGACCCAGGCATGGTCCATGGTCGGACAGCGAGTCGCCCATTACTCGCCGCCGGCATGCCCGCGCCTTCGGTAGTGCCAGATTTAGTTAAAAGATGCTGTTGAGATTAGTCTAAAAGTCACATGTATCGTTATAGCTTTAAAATGAATTATTAATTGGAAAAACTAGGTGGGTTTTAAATAATTTCCTGTTACTACTTACTCGTAAATTACGTAAAACATAAACATAACTTCTGGCAGAATAATCGCCGTGTTGAAAAAAATCTCAAAAATGTTATTTCCACATTCCGCGGTACAGTCGCTGAAAACTTTATTACGCTAAATAATTACAAAAACGAGGCACATTATTAACCTCCTCCACACAGTGAGCTATTCAATTTTCTCCGTCATTATAATAATCTACAGCGATTTCTCGCGTCGCCTCTCCCTATGAGGAGCCGCGTCCTGCACGCAAACACTCTCATTTGCAAGAACGATGCGTAATTTAGAATGCATACCCATTTTAGGCGGGCTACCCGTGTTAAGCTGAGAACAAATTATCGGACGCGTCCGTCAGCCGTGGCTGAGAGACGAAGCAATAATATGCGATTGAATAAAAATATAAAAGAGTAAACGTATAAATAACTGATTTCTCCTTGCCTTCATAAAATTGCTTGGACAAGTTCTAGAAGGTATTCCCTGGATATTAGGTTTTCCTGGCAGGTCCAGCAATAGCTAGTAGGGTATGTATTTTCAGCACCCTGAAAACTTGTCACATACATCTCCAATTACCTGATAATACCCGAACACAGAATTGCAGATTTTTAGGTCCCTTATCATAGGTACTTATATTTTACGCGTTTAAGAGCTTTTAGCAAAATTCTATAGCACCTAGAATTGATTTTCTCATTATCTGATTCAACAATATCAACATTTCGCTATGAAATAATATTAAGATTTAAACTTTCACTTATTTTCAGCGCTTTTTCATTACTCCATTTCTGTACAATACTTCTAACAGAATACGAGTGTGTGAAAGATATATTATGAAAATAGTCTTTGAAATGCGTCTGTGATATATTGCAGCGTTGCGTTACTGCGGCGCGGCGTTGGACGTGGAATATATTCAACTACGTTTTGATTTCAGTTCCTGGAATATTTATAAACGGGCTTCGATATATTTATGTGAATTTTGATTGTATCTGTCGCAAGGCGAAGATATTCAGTTTGATATGGTGTTAGTATAGGGAGCTGCTGACACAGTTTTGTTCCTTTATGGTTCATTTCTAAATCAAAATCTTTTTGAGCAAATCAAAATCCTGTCATCCAGTGTTGTTGTTTATGTAACATTTTTATTACTTCCTGCCTTTTCTTTGCTCCTTCAATAAAAACAACAAAAACAGGGACTTACCAATACTTTGTTATTTCCTTTCCAAGGTTTTCTCAAAATTCACAAAACAGCCTGAGGTGTACCTACAGATGTATTCAGTGGCAGATCGAAACATGTGCACATTTGTCTCCGCGACATTACCTGAATAAACTCGGACTGTTCCAGTAAATGGAACAGAAAATCTGTTTGGAGGGTAGGACGTACTTTCACTGGCAACATCTGCCTTTTAAAATATTTTGTTTTCATTGAAGTTTGTTTCAAGAAGTAGTTACATAAAAAACTTTTGAAGTTGTTAAAACTACTGCGTAGTGTATATCCCTGTTTTAAGAAGGTATTAATTAGAGCAATTTATGTATTTATTTAATGAATGATTAACATTTTTGTTGTGAACACTAATCCCCATAAAAGATGAGAATTAATCATTCCATAGTTACAAGATTAACTTTACCTTACTTTTGAAAATAAACGCAAACTGTAAAAAGTCGTGGTAAGTCGCAATAAATATAATTTCTCCATTAAATATGCATTCAAATGTGGGAAGAAGCTGTAACAGATGTGAGAGAGTCTTTTTTTATCGTGGTAAAATCATCAAATGAGTCCTCCCACCCAGGGCAGAGCGGGAGGGACAGTCAGACTCGTAATGACTAAAATCCACGGTGTCCTTCAATAGCCCTTTACGTTCCGGGTCACGATAATTCGTTAATCCCGTGACCATAATAATATGAAAGAGACTTTGGGAGCATGAATAACAATAAAGGGCAATCATGGTCGCTGTGTCTTGTCATAACGTTTTTGAACACATCTGGTAAATGTCTTAAGGTGCGTTTAAACGACGCGCAAACCCGCGAGCCGAGCCTGGCTCCGCTCGTGATTCAGCGCGCCACGCGCCGTTTAAACAACTACGCTCGGAACGGCTCGGCAAAGTTCGCGCGATCCATCACTTGTCAGTTTTTTCGACACTTCGGCTCGGCTCGTGTTAATGCGCGCCGTCTAAACAGATGGTACAGAGCGCGCGACGAAGGAACGGTTCAACAGCGCGATGTGTGCCGCATCTCCACGGACGGCTCGGCTCGCGTAGGATCGTGCTACCCCGCGTCGTTTAAACGAGCAGGCTTGCGTCCGAGTTAAGCCGAGCCGCGCCTACACGGATGGTGCAGCGCGGTGCGGCTCGTGTTACAGCGGGCCGTTTAATCGCACCTTTAGATCTATAGATTCATGAGGATACTTATATTTCACACAAAGGGTGTTTACATGTCAACATTGCGAGATATCCGACGCGCGACGCGATATAGCGAGAAGTGATCCGATCATTATTTGACTTCACACAAAGGTATTTATTTTTGGCATCTTCGCGACGAGGCGTGTTTTGAACAAAGGATAGATATACGCACAAAATATGAAAAGAAATACAAAATTTTCTTTCCATGGAAATCAGGTCTTTTTTTGTATTTTTTAGAATAGCTAAAAGAATTGTATAGACATTCCTATTTGAAAAAGCCAAAGCAAATACTCGTAGTTCATTTCCAGAGTATCGATACTTTAGAAAGTAGTGCCTTTGAACGAGAATGCTACAAGACTTCAAAGCGACTAAGGATAAACTCCTATCGTTATTTCCTTTGCAGAGGAAAATGTAAAATCACCTTGAACCGCCTGCAGAGCTCTCACGTGAGTAACATCTCGCGATATCTAACACTTTCACGCGTCCTTGTTCATTTCATCTGCAGTGAGAATGTAAGTGAATATGTAAATGTAGAGGAGAGGTGTGGATGTCATTTAATGGAGACGTCATTCAGCGGTTTATGTTCCACCTCAGAATAAAATTGGATTTGTGAAGATAATTTGGTGCGTTCTGAGCAAATTGAATTTATATTGTAGACTGTTATAGTAGCCATACACCATCCTGCCTATCGACGATCGATTTGACGCTTGCAATTGTTTTGTTGTATTTGATGGCATGACATGCCAATTTGACAGGTCATCAAATCGATTTGACACAACGTCAAATCGGCAGCAGTGATGCATATGGCTATTATTCGGTGACGACAGCTACAATTTTATAAATTTGTAGCTATCAGTCACCGAATAATAGCTAGATCTAGCTATAAAGTTGCTAAGTTGGCATCGCTGCTGCAGATTTGAAGTTGTGTCAAATCGATCGTACGATAGGCAGTATGGTGTATGGTGTATATGGACGAACTGCCAATTTGAAACAATTGCAAGCGTCATACGATAGGCAGGATGGTGTATGGCTACCATTAAGGGCAGCATTAGCTATTTTCTTGAAAGGATTAAAAACGTGTTAAGCTAACATTCAATAAATAAATCAAATCTGAATTTTCTGTAAAGAGAGGGATGGTATTCAACAGATTTAATTTTAATTATTCGGTTTGAACGCAACTGTAAATAACATGATTACGATATTAAAACCGCACATTATGAACGCGCTTTCTGACTTTGTGGTAATATTGTCAAATGTTCATGATTGCGTGGATTATTTCATATACTGCAATATTTGCCACAACTACATGACTAATTTCAATGTTGACTCGCCAACTTTATCATCAACTTTGACAAAAAAAAAGAAAAACAAGAAGATTGTTCCTGTTATTACTATAAGAAATGGAGAACTGTTTATGTAATTTATCTTCCAATGTACACAAGAACTATAAAACAAGCAACCCTACAGGGGTTTATTCAAGTAAATTACTGTCGTAATAAAAAAAGAAGATCTATTTTTTTAAGAATGTAGTGGGATACAGGAGTTTACGAAACATAAATCTGATATCAAAGAAAACAAAGGAGATAAAGAACTACTTAAGTAAAATAAAAATAAAAAACTAGGTACAACTAATAATTTTCAGACTGATATAGTGTAGTGAGTGTGGTGAGTTTACTCATCAGTAACAAGCTGACTTAAGTAACAATCTTATAAACAATGATTTTTACTTGAAAAACTTCCCGATACAGATTACAAAAGTAAACTAAAGAAATAACTTGTTAGAATCTTAAAACTACAACTATTTAACATTGACAAAACAAGTACCTGAAAATCGTCTGGATACAAAAAAACAAGTTTAACGAAAGATGCAGATACTGAAACTCTCGGATCTCTTTCAGAACCAACTGAGAACAGTTTATTGTCAGAACTTTAGCACACACAATACATTTGTTTTGTTGTGATTTCCAATAGCATTAAACTTATTTTTTAAAGCTTCAATTAGTCGTGGCGATAGCCTTGCCTCGTAGAAAGTAAATTAAGTTTTCAGTTATGTAGCAGTCAGTTTACTAGATACAATTAGATGTTCATTCAATACGATATAGTAAGAAGTTCCTAGTGTGGGGCAATTTTTTAAAAAAAAGTCCACAACACGCAGCATCTCCAGAGATATAAAGTGATCCATTCTATTCCATCTAAAGATATCTCTAGAGGATTTCGTGCGAGATATCTACACTTCAATAGCTTTCCTTGCATACAATATTTAGTTCTACAAAGATTTCGGATTCAGGGTTTTAAGTTGACTTTGATACAAAATGGGATGCTGTGCAAATGTCTGGAAAGGTGTGATGTGTATACGAAACCTTCATAAATATCCTCTTATCTTTGAACCCGTAGAAATTCCCAATAAAACAGCTTTCTTATCGCGTCCGCTTGATATAACTTGTCCACAATGGTATAATGTTACCGCACGTACACCTCAATATGAGGAAATCCCTTCGGAATACATTTATAAGCGTCGTTGTATTACTACTTGGTACTTTTCTTTTTGGGATAAAACGGTTTTTTTTTTTTCATTTCAATGCTACAAAGACTCAACAAAAATACTCGTAAAAAGAACTCACGTAGTCTATTGAACATTCTTGCAACAAACATAAATAAACGTTGAATAGTGAGTGTAGCAGATGACGTCGTTCGACGGGATTTACCACAATGAGCATCCGGCTGTAGGATTTCTGCGTTGGATTTTGTATGCATCACACAAAATAAAAACTGCTCTGTGTAAAAAAACAGATTTCTTTTTTAAGGCTTTTATAGCATTTTACATGGTTATGGGCGAAATCATTCATTGGAAACATAATATTTTGTAGGGACGGTCGGGTAAAATACTAACTTCAAAATCAAAAAAATCAAAACCAAAGCATTTATTTCAAGTTGGCCCTACTTGAAATAATTTTTTTGATTTTGATTTTTTTTTGTGTTACAGGCACTTTTGAATTGTCAAAAGACAAAAACAGTTCAAAAATAGTTATGTTCAGGGCAGTTAGCTATAATACGACTTCAAAGCTAAACTGTCTATCAACTTCGTATGTCGAAAAAAGTCGGGATCCTTGAAATATTCAGCTCTTATCAAGAAGCCTCGCAAATCTTTTTTACTGGTAGTTCCGCTCACAAATCGTCGATAGGCAATCCAAGCTTCCGTTCACGCATCAATACTTAATTCTCTTTTATCGATTTCTTCGCACACTTGAAGCCTTTGCTTAGTAAAGTGCTTGTGAGTTTTTTTAAAGTACGTTACATGTATTTATAAAATCATACACATGGTTTCAGAGGTATTAAAGTATTTATAAAACCTTCACTAAATCACTCATATCAGTGGCAGATCGAAACATGTGCACATTTGTCTCCGCGACATTACCTGAATAAACTCGGACTGTTCAAGTTAATGGAACAGAAAATCTGTTTGGAGGGTAGAATGTACTTTCAATGGCAGCAATCCGCCTTTTAAAATATTTTGTTTTGATTGAAGTTTGTTTCAAGAAGTAGTTACATAAAAAAACTTTTGGAGTTGTTAAAACTACTGCGTAGTGTATATCCCTGTTTTAAGAAGGTATTAATTAGAGCAATTTATGTATTTATTTAGTGAATGATGAACATTTTTTTTGTGAAATAATCCCCATAAAAGATGAGAATGAATCACTTCAGTTACGAAATGAATCTTACTTCAGTTCTGAAAATAAACGCAAAACTGTAAAAACTCGTGGTAAATCGCAATAAATAAAGTGTCTCCATTAAATATGCATTCAAATGTGGGAAGAAGCTGTAACAGCTGATGTGAGAGAGACTTTTTTCATCGTGGTAAAATCATCAAATGAGTCCTCCCACCCAGGGCAGAGCGGGAGGGATAGTCAGACTCGTAGTGACTAAAATCCACTGTGTCCTTCAATAGCCCTTTACGTTCCGGGGTCACGATAATTCGTTAGTCCCGCGACCATATGAAAGAGACTTTGGGAGCATGGATAACAATAAAGGGCAATCATGGTCGCTGTGTCTTGTCATAACGTTTTTGAACACATCTGGTAAATGTGTTAGATCTATAGATTCATGAGGATACTTATATTTCACACAAATGGTGTTGACATGTCAACATTGCGAGATATCCGACGCGCGACGCGATATAGCGAGAAGTGATCCGATCATTATTTGACTTCACACAAAGGTATTTATTTTTGGCATCTTCGCGACGACGCGTGTTTTGAACAAGGGATAGATGTACGCACAAAATAATTATGAAAAAATACAATGTTTTCTTTCCACGGAAGTCAGGTCTTTCTTTGTATTTTTTAGAATACTTAGAAGAATTGTATAGACATTCCTATTTGAAAAAGCCAAAGCAAATACTCCTAGTTCATTCCAGAGCTTCGATACTTTTGAAAGTAGTGCCTTTGAACGAGAATGCTACAAGACTTCAAAGCGACTAAGGATAAACTCCCATCGTTATTTCCTTTGCAGAGGAAAATGTACAATCACCTTGAACCCTGCAAAGCTCTCACGTGAGTAACACCTCGCGATATCTAACACTTTCACGCGTCCTTGTTCATTTCATCTGCAGTGAGAATGTGAGTGAATATGTAAATGTAGAGGAGATGAGGTGTGGGTGTCATTTAATGGAGACGTCATTCCACGGTTTATGTTCCACCTCAGAATAAAATTGTATTTCTGAATATAATTTGGTGCGTACTGAGCAAATTGAATTTATATTGTAGACTGTTAAGGGCAGCATTATCTATTTTCTTGAAAGGATTAAAAACGTGTTAAGCTGACATTCAATAAATAAATCAAATCTGAATTTTCTGTAAAGAGAGGGATGGTATTCAACAGATTTAATTTTAATTATTCTGTTTGAACGCAACTGTAAATAACTTGATTACGATATTAAAACCGCACATTATGAACGCGCTTTCTGGCTTTGTGGTAATATTGTCAAATGTTCATGATTGCGTGGATTATTTCATATACTGCAATATTTACCACAACTACATGACTAATTTCAATGTCGAGTCGCCAACTTTATCATCAACTTTGACAAAGAAAAGAAAAACAAGAAGATTGTTGCTATTTTTACTGTAAGAAATGGAGAACTGTTTATGTAATTTATCTTCCAATGTACACACAAGAACTATAAAACAAGCAACCCCACAGGGGTTTATTCAAGTAAATTACTGTCGTAATAAAAAAAGAAGATCTATTTATTTAAGAATGTAGTGGGATACAGGAGTTTACGAAACATAAATCTGATATCAAAGATAACTAAGGAGATAAAGAACTACTCAAGTAAAATAAAAATAAAAAACTAGGTACAACTAATAATTTTCATACTGATATAGTGTAGGTACTCACAACGTTGGTAAGTTTACTCATCAGTAACAAGCTGACTTGAGTAACAATCTTATAAACAACGATTTTCACTTGAAAAACTTCCCGATACAGATTATAAAAGTAAACTAAAGAAATAACTTGTTAGGCCCACTTGCACGAACCCGAGTTATCTTTTAAACTCAGAGTTAGTTGCTAACACGAGGTTAAATTGACAATATTGTATGACAAACTGTCAATTTAACCTTGTGTTAGCAACTAACTCTGAGTTAAAAGATAACTCGGATTCGTGCAAGCGGGCCTTAGAATCTTAAAACTACAACTATTTAACATTGACAAAACAAGTACCTGAAAATCGTCTGGAAACTAAAAAACAAGTTTAACGAAAGATGCAGATACTGAAACTCTCGGATGTCTTTCAGAGCCAACTGAGAATAGTTTATTGTCAGAACTTTAGCACACACAATACATTTGTTTTGTTGTGATTTCCAATAGCATTAAACTTATTTTTTAAAGTTTCAATTAGTCGTGGCGATAGCCTTGCCTCGTAGAAAGTAAATTAAGTTTTCAGATATGTAGCAGTCAGTTTACTAGATACAATTAGACTGATGTTCATTCAATACGATATAGCAAGAAATTCCTAGTGTGGAGCAATATTTAAAAAAAAAAGTCCACAACACGCAGCATCTCCAGAGATATAAAGTGATCCATTCTATTCCATCTGAAGATATCTCTAGAGGATTTCGTGCGAGATGTTTACACTTCAGTAGCTTTCCTTGCATACAATATTTAGTTCTATAAAGATTTCGGATTCAGGGTTTTAAGTTGACTTTGATACAAAATGGGATGCTGTGCAAATGTCTGGAAAGGTGTGATGTGTATACGAAACCTTCATAAATATCCTCTTATCTTTGAACCCGTAGAGATTCCCAATAAAACAGCTTTCGTATCGCGTCCGCTTGATATAACTCGTCCACAATGGTATAATGTTACCGCACGTACACCTCAATATGAGGAAATCCCTTCGGAATACATTTATAAGCGTCGTTGTATTACTACTAGGTACTTTTCTTTTTGGGATAAAATGGTTTTTTTTTTCATTTTCAATGCTACAAAGACTCCACAAAAATAAAAAGAACTCACGTAGTCTATTGAACATTCTTGCAACAAACATAAATAAACGTTGAATAGTGAGTGTAGCAGATGTCGTCGTTCGACGGGATGTACCACAATGAGCATCCGGCTGTAGGGTTTCTGCGTTGGATTTTGTATGCATCACACAAAAGAAAAACTGCTCTGTGTAAAAAGACAGATTTCTTTTTTAAGGCTTTTATAGCATTTTACATGGTTATGGGCGAAATCATTCATTGGAAACATAATATTTTGTAGGGACGGTCGGGTAAAATACTAACTTCAAAATCAAAAAAATCAAAACCAAAGCATTTATTTCAAGTTGGCCCTACTTGAAATAAATTTTTTGATTTTGATTTTTTTTTGTGTTACAGGCACTTTTGAATTGTCAAAAGACAAAAACAGTTCAAAAATAGTTATGTTCAGGGCAGTTAGCTATAATACGACTTCAAAGCTAAACTGTCGATCAACTTCGTATAGTCGAAAAAAGTCGGGGATCCTTGAAATATTCAGCTCTTATCAAGAAGCCTCGCAAATCTTTTTTACTGGTAGTTCCGCTCACAAATCGTCGATAGGCAATCCAAGCTTCCGTTCACGCATCAATACTTAATTCTCTTTTATCGATTTCTTCGCACACTTGAAGCCTTTGCTTACTAAAGTGCTTGTGAGTTTTTTTTAAGTACGTTACATGTATTTATAAAACCATACACATGGTTTCAGAGGTATAAAAGTATTTTATAAAACCTTCACTAAATCACTCATATCAGCATAGGTGCAATGTTCTACCATTTCCATTTGAGTGACAGGAGATGATTAGAACCAGAAGATTAGATTAATGTGTTAATAAAATCAAGCTTGCAGCTTGCAGTACTTATAACGACAACATTTAAAAATACAAAGTGTTTGTCAGGTGAGGTTAATGATGGTTTGACTCCGATATTTATAATAATGTAAATGTCCATCAAGGGGATTTCAGTTGAAATCTTTGTGAAACTATTGTTTATTTATGTATTAATTGAGGGCTACCAACAATTGTTTATACTGATACATTTTTATATGGAAATCTTACATTTAAAGTAAGTATTACAATTTCTTATAGGTTGCACCGCATGCCCCATAATATATGTTACAAGTTATGTTATAGTGGAATTAATATTAAAGTTTAAAAACATAACCCTCCTGGCGCAGTCGGGTAAAAAGTTATTTACTTCATGGCGGCCTTTCCCCGGAATAAATCATTAAATTTATTTTATCTATTCTTTTAACATTTTCATACATTAATTAATTGTAACATTTAATGGCAGGCTTTGCATTCAAGTGGTAATTATTTACAATAGCATTGAATAGCATGTGTTAATTAATAAAGACCGCACATTACGAGCGTGCCTACTGAATTTGTGGCAACATTATTTTGTTGTAACTCATTATCTCGTGAAACACGAATTGCGGAAAACCTTATCGTCAACTTTTACAAAGAAAGTGAAAAGAAAAGATTGTTGTTTTATTCCTCGGAAAAGTAACCAACAACTTAATCCGCCTTCCGTCAGTTCACAACTATTGGCTCCGTGATGACTGGCTTTATTTGTTAGTAGAAACTGTTTCCTACAAACATCAACAATGTGGCTCACGTGGATCTAAGAATATACAGGTGGGACATTTTTGAACACATTCGTAGGATGCAGGCGCTCGTTGTTGAATATCTCATAATTTCTATGAATATTTAAATGATTTGGGCCGAAACTTCGGTCCGAATCAAGAATTAATCCATATTTTCCATGGTACCTACACGATTCATTGAAACTGAAAGTACGAATTTCTTTGTTTTGTCTCGCTACGAGAACAGCTGATGTAGACGTACACAGGTGTAGACACAGCTTTAGATGGTATGTAAGATTAAATTCTTCGAGATACTTTCAACTTGGCGTTGTCCTTCTACAGGTCTCCGTAAAAGTTAATGTTTTCACTTTTGAAACAGTCTATGTCTAGTCTAGTCTATAAATAGAACTATATTTTTTATATTACTTACATTACAGTTTTCTTGTTTACCGTTTCTCTGAGTGCCTATCGCACATTATTTCTTGAGATATAATAATCGTCTATTTTGCTTCCCTCTGACGATTTTCTACTCCTTAGAGGATTTAAAACGAGATGATTACACTTCAGTACCTTTACATACAAACATGAAGATTACGGATGATTGTACGTAGAAATGTACTTTGATACTCATAGCAATTTATTGGTGTTTACTGAGATGTCTTATCAAAATAGTAGCTTATAACTATAAACTTGCGGGTTTAAATAAAACAGTAGCTGCAAGTTTCATAAAATTTAAATTCTAAATGTCACTCACGGGATAACAAATATTTTATAATAACGGGATAACAAATCGTGATAGACTAAAACAGTGTTTCGTAAATGTTTACGTTTTAAAAGTTTATACAGTTTATGTTCTACGATGTGGTAAACCCTTTTTCCTCGGAACCCGCCGTAATTTCCAATAAAACCGGTTTCGGATCGCGTCCGCTTGATTTAACTCGCCGACAAGCTTGCCCTTTGTGCACCTGGACACGCGGAAATCCCCTTGCAATAAATTTATAAAAGCCGCGGTATTTCTGTTACTTTTCTATTCCAAGTAAAAACTTTTTTCTCGTTTTATCTTATATTTTTCAGCTTATTTTATATTCTTACAATACCCACATAATTATAAAAAATATAGTAAGTGATTGTTGAGAACTTGAAAGGATATGGCGAGAGGCCTTTAATGGGACCAAAATGCCAAAAAAAAAGTGATTATTATGGACGACCGATGCCGCTGACATCTCGCTACCACTACAGATGTACCACAACAGGCATCCGGATGCATGGCTGTAGATTACAGACTGCTTTGGGCCATCATATACCTACAAAAAGGAAAAAGCGACGGTTTGAAAAAAGCCATAAAGACGTTTTTTTATGAATATGGATGAAAGCATAGTTTTCCAACAGGCTATACAGATGATAGTACTGAAAAACCAAAATGTTTTCATGTTAGATTTGAATATTAAGGGAAGCGTGACCTGCTGAATATTCGATTGGGCTAAAAATACACTCGTAGCTTAATCTTTTTTACTGGCAGTCTTACTCACAAATCGTCTGTAAGCACTCCAAGTTTCCAATCACGTATCAATACTTAATTCCCTTTATATCGACCTCCTCGCACTTTTTGACCTGTCTTATCGAAATAAGGGCACTAAAGAGCATGACTGGCTGTCCAACTTTGCTGATTCGCTGATACATTAGTTGCATGCGGGTGGCGAGTAATGGGCGACTCGCTGTCCAACCATGGACCATGCCCGGGTTGACGTTTCAAAGAGTGTCAGCATGATGACGGGGCCCCCTCTAGAAGGCCAAAGCCTGCCGGAGTCGCGGGACTTTTCCAATTACCGTGACCCTGGAACGGTACGTACGGAACGTAAAACGGCTATTGAAGGACACCGTGGATTTTAGTCAATACGAGTCGACCAATCCCTCCCGCCCTGCCTTGAGTGGAGGACACATTTGATGATTTTACCACGTAGAAAAAAAAAATGATGATTACAATTAATAATATGTTCGATTAGATTATACGAGTATGCAAAGTGTTCAAACCACGATACGAGCTCTAAACTGAATACATTCAAACATTCCGTGGTGAAGTCTAAATTAATTCAATAACAGACTGTTATTGCTCTTGTATATTAATGTCTGTAGAGAGTTGTAATATCCGCTACATATGTCGCCGATGCGATGTAAGCGTGGCGCGCGCTGTGAAGCTCATCACATGGATTTACACAATTCAATGGAAATCACCCGAAAATTAAATGTTTCCATTATTCACGGAACCAGCATGAGTTTGATGATTGAACCACTAAAATCATACATGAATTAGTAACGCTAGTAGAGCTCATTTTGGGCATGCGGGCGGCGAGTAATGGGTAACTCGCTGTCCGACCATGGACCATGCCCGGGTCGACCGACGGCGCGTTGTGTTCCACGCGCGCCTCAATGAGTGTCAGCATAATGACAGGGCCCCCTTCTAGAGGGCCGAAGCCTGCCGGGGTCGCGGGACTTATATCATTACCGTGACCCCGGAACATAAAGGGCTACTTAAGGACACCGTGGATTTTAGTCAGTACAAGTCTGACAGACCCTCCCGCCCTGTCCTGGGTGGGAGGACTCATTTGAATATTTTACCACGATAAAGAAAAAGTAGAGCTCATTGTAATGTATTGATATTTTTTCTATTACTAAATCTAGGGCCGAGCTAGAGAAGGGAACAAAACTGTATCTTTGAGTTGGCTAGTTTTTTTGGAAATAGTTAAAATGTCTCACATTACTTCTTCTTATCAAAGGTTATATCGTTTCTAATTCCCACTTGGAACATTCTGTAACGTTAACAGCAGTTATCTTGATCTCGGTTACCCTTGAGGATTTCAAATACTGCAGAATTATTAACATTGTGGTGCCAGCTAACCTTGCGTGCTCAGTCTCTCAGTGGTATCTCGGTTTATCTCGACGAACACCGAATTTATTGTACAAGAAGAGGCTAAGCAGTTGGGCTTAGTTATGCATTTTAAATTTATGTTGCCTGCTCGAAGTGGTAGATCATGTTTTAAATGAAGCAGGCAGTAATATTAACGTAAGATACATCATTATTCTTGCTGAGAATATATTTTATTGAAAAAAAAGTTTTACAATTTTATGCTTTAGTACCAAAATTAAATCAAAAATGTGCTTTTTTGTTCTTGATATGAACGGTTAAACAAAAAAACATATTTGTGAAAAGTATAAGTTGTAGAACGTTAACAACTCGCACTAAGTATTTTCGTAGCAATAGAGTTTGCATCAGTAGGATGAAAGCAATATCCATAGCGAAAATAATATATTATTTCAATTAGGTAACTTATCTTTGTTTTCGTCATTCTGATTAATTATGACCAAGAGAGTTTTCTCTTGGTCATAATTAATCTGACCTTTAACTTTATGAAAGATACCTTATTCCAAGTCAATAGCGTTCAAAATTCTTTGACTTATTTAAGTATATGGATTCCATAAATCACTTGAAGATTAAATAAGTTGCCTAGTGTGACAGATGTGTTACATAATAGCTGCGCTGCCACGTGCGCACCAAACTTAGCTAATATCAGACAAATTGGGTGATTTATGATAAACAGTAATTGGTTATTTAGGCCTCTTAAAAGATTTGAATTATGAAGCTTAAATAACTATAGAACAATATGTAACTTATTTCATAATGTAACAGTCTGTTGAACGCTGCAGGATTTAAAGATTTTCCGGACGTAGTTTTACTTTGAACGAAGTTGTGAATAATGCTATAAAATATCACGATATTAATGATTACTAAAACATCTACAATAAAATTGAAAAGAGAAATGATTCATTTGTATTTTTATTTGTTATGAATGAGCTCAAAAACTACTGGACCGATCTCCAAAATTATAATGTTGTAATTACACTTGAAGAAAGTTACATTATCATCTAACCTAACAAGTTACATTTTATTTTCAAAATGCACTTTTTTGCTAAACCAGGTCAGGTCGCTAGTAATTTAAACATATTTACGCCAGAGATGACAATAATTTCTAATTTTCTCTCTACTTGCGATTTTCGTTTAAAAATCCTATAACTTTGCATTTTCTTAGATTGCATTTTCCACAGTCAGTCACCATCCATCTTCAGAGATTCCGCTGTAGCCAGTGAGTAATGCATCACGCTTTATAGCTGTACTAACTGCTTTAGCGAATACTTTGCAACTTGCAGTAAAAAGTCGTAGTATGTCATGATTATAATGTCCTGAAGTTCAGCAACTAAATGAATCAACAAATACATTATATTCAAACGATTGCTCTCCCGTTGAACATAACTATAGTTCCATATAATAACACACAATATTAGGTCGTGGAGTGAATATATCAATGCTCAGACAATGAATCTATTTTATGTAGGAACACAACACGTCGTTGTCTAGACTTTTTGTCAAACTGTTATGAAAATTATTACAAACTAGCGGCCCGGTACGTGCTTCGCTAATTTAGCAGCAAAATCCCTATTAACAAAATGATCCGCCATATTTTATTGAATTCATTTGTTACAAAAAAATGTGATAAATGAAGAACCGCTCGACCGATTTTGTGCAAACTTCACATAAACCTTCTACTGAATAGTCCGAACAATGCCTAAACATTTGGTTTGGATAGGTGAGCCCGTTCTTGAGTTGTAAAATTACAACGAAAAGTGGCATTGATTTTTTTGATAAATATTGATGATAATGATAATCCACCATGGAGTCTTTATATTATGCAGTTACTTCTTCTTTCGTCTTTCAGTGTAGGAATAAAAAACTTTTTGAAAAAAAGGGAACCGACTTCAAAACCAAACACAAAAAAACTATAAAATAACTTTTCTTTCGGTAGTCGGTGGCTTTGTTTTTTTTCTTTTCATTGACATGTTATGGCCACCGACTTCCGAAAGAAAAGTTATTTTATAGTTTTTTTGTGTATGGTTTTGAAGTCGGTTCCCTTTTTTTCAAAAAGTTTTTTATTTTTCCCTTTTTAGTTGAGATAATCAACAAAAATCTTCATAAATTCGGCGTCTTTGAAAATCTACAATCCTATTAAGCAAAATGGATCTATGTGAGCAACTTCACGAGATATCCATTATTGTTATATACTTAAACCTTCCCTAGAATGTAACAAACACTTTTCTGAAAACTGCATCAAAATCGGTTCAGCCAAACGCGAGATAATTGCGGACAAACATGCAATCGTCCCTGAAAATCTACGATCCAAGTAAGCAAAACGGATCCACGCGGGCAACGTCACAAGATATCTATTAGTTTTATATATTAAAACCTTCTCCAGAATGTAATGAACACTTTCCTGAAAACTGCATCAAAATCCGTTCAGCCAAACGCGAGATAATTGCGGACAAACATGCAATCGTCCCTGAAAATCTACGATCCAAGTAAGCAAAACGGATCCACGCGGGCAACGTCACGGGATGTCTATTAGTGTTATATACTAAAACCTTCTCCAGAATGTAATAAACACTTTCCTGAAAACTGCATCAAAATCCGTTCAGCCAAACGCGAGATAATTGCGGACAAACATGCAATCGTCCCTGAAAATCTACGATCCAAGTAAGCAAAACGGATCCACGCGGGCAACGTCACGGGATATCTATTAGTGTTATATACTAAAACCTTCTCCAGAATGTAATGAACACTTTCCTGAAAACATCAAAATCCGTTCAGCCAAACGCGAGATAATCGCGGACAAACATACATACATACATACGTACATACATACATACAGGTCGAACTGAGAACCTACTTTTTTTTTTGAAGTCGGTTAAAAAAGATGCATGCACAGTTTTTGATAGAGGTAGACTTGGTTACTTTCAGAGAATTGTGTTTTTGTCTTGTGACAGCGTTTTATGATCCACGTCTTGTTCTTTCTTGAAAACGTTCATTAACTTTAAGAAGAATATTCATGAACAGGTAAATGGTTTCTGATTAAAATTAATTTGTAAACTGTTGAATATTTAGAATAGAATATAATTAAAGTAACTTAAATGAATTTTAGTAACTAATCCAAGTTATTTATTTAAAACTTAAGTTAAATTAAAATCTCTTAATTCACGAAGAAAATCCTAGAAAGACGAGTACTACAGTGAAGCATCTTACTTTAATAACATTTTCATAGCATTTAAATGTTGAGTAACACGTCTTTTGTAACACAGGAGCATTGTTTAATGAGGAAAGCCATTTGTAAGAGCTATCCGT
Source organism: Abramis brama (assembly GCF_963993115.1). Classification (NCBI taxonomy): domain Eukaryota; kingdom Metazoa; phylum Chordata; class Actinopteri; order Cypriniformes; family Leuciscidae; genus Abramis; species Abramis brama. The sequence goes on along the minus strand of NW_028155960.1, from coordinate 5,393 downwards.
TATGATGTGGAAAACTACTCACAGTTATAAGCTTTTACTAGGGCTGTATTTAAATTGTAATTAGACTGATAAAATAGAAGAAATATTGCTTACCACTGAAAGGCGATTAACACACGGCACCGCGCACCGACGCGGTAGGCGGTGAAGCGGATCTCATGTCGCATTGGTCTCTAATAAATCCTTAGCCCCTTCGTACACAAGGCGACGTAAGTCTCCGAAACCTTACGATTTTGGTATTCATTGACGCGTGCTTGTGTTCGAACCTCTATGGGTTTGTATTGCGATAGCCGCTTGGATACCGAAGTCGTAAGGTATCGGAAACTTGAGTCGCCTTGTGTACGAAGGGCCTTAGATGCCTAACACACGGACACCGCCCGGCCGCGCGGTCGAGCGGTGCCGTGTGTTAATCGCCTTTCAACTACATTTTCATCAAAATATTTTTTCGTTAAAAAAATATTTCTCCTAACACTCTAAACAAAAAAAAAAAGAAACTAAACAACTTAAAACATAATTAAATGGCTTTTTAATTTTCTAAATCTCATTTATCCACGGAAGGCTGCGAATGAAGAATTTAATTAACGCTGGCTCAAGAATTTACTATTTATTTTACTTTTTCAGAGGCCGGTTTGTCTGAATGATGTCAATAAGATAATTTAATAATAATAATAATAAAAAAGTGTAAAATAAGAGTTCTACTAAACTCAGTGACAAGGTTTGTCATGAACAACAATGTTGGTTCTGCTACCACAGAATCATCATCATCATCAGCCGGAAGACGTCCACTGCTGAACATAGGCCTCCCCCTTAGACCGCCACGCCGAACGACAATTCGCCACTTGCATCCATCGGTTGCCCGCGACCCTCACGATGTCGTCGGTCCACCTAGTGGGAGGCCTGCCTACGCTGCGTCTTCCGGTCCGTGGTCGCCACTTTTCTTCCCCATCGGTTATCAGTTCTACGAGCGATGTGGCCTGCCCATTGCCACTTCAACTTGCAAATTTTATGAGCTATGTTGGTGACTCTGGTTCTTCGCAGAATATCCATGTTCCGGATTTTATCAAGCAAAGAAACTCCCAGCATAGCTCTTTCCATTGCTCGTTGAGTTACTCTCTAAAAGGCCAGCGGTCAAAGACCAGGTTTCAGAGCCATATGTCATCACCACTACCACAGAATGTCAGAAAATAATTTCTCATGTTTCATGTCTATTCTACAGTGAAAAGTTTTGTGTCAGTAACCTAATACTTCTCATCAGAATAATTTCACATTGTGTGCTATTCACCACACACATTGTGAAATTTTTCCTGCCCTCATCTCATTATACTAGGCGTCCGCGCAACACGTTTTCTTCTTCCATTCTCCTCTGTCAGACATCAAAGCATTATTTACTCCTTTTACTTTCATATCAATCCCCACACAATCAGTCTTTCTTTTATTTGGTCTTACTCTTCCTCTACATCCATCAACATTCATACCCGTAACTTGCTTCATTATTAATTACTGTCAGAAGAACAAGAAACTCTAACATAAACTCAATTTTACAGAAATAGCTTCAAAACACAGCTGATAAAGTTCTAGTTGATAAACTTGTAAAGAAACGGTGAGTACTGAACACAAATATTTAATTTGCCTCTTATTAAAATAAATTAGTTAAAGAATATTAATTGAATTTCAGACATCATTTAATTAACATTCTGATTACTTTTGTTATTTTACTGTTAAAATCAAGTCTGAATACATAGAAGCGATTTAATTAGAGAAAAAATGAAATGCAAAGTATGTCCATAACGCAATTGGTACTCAAAACGGAAAACAAACAAAGTACCTCAGATTCAAAAGCGTAAAAACTTGTCAAGTAAGAAAGAAAAACGGTCAAGGAAAAATGTTTAAAAGATCTCCGAGATAAAACGCTGAAGAGCTGCTAATGTTGGAATTAGCATTCGTCGAGGTGAAAATTATTCACTTACTTTACGTACTGCTTATGTTTTTTGTTCCTGGAAACCTATTATTAATGATTTTTGAGGAAAGAAAAACACTAATCCAAGAGATGGCGCCACGCTACCAAAAAGCGTTTAAACGAGGAATAGAGAATTTCAGCTTGCAGGTGTGGGTTGCAATGGCCTAGTTGGTTAAGGCGTCTGGAGCTCTACCTATCCAGAAGAAGCGGGTTCGAATCCCACTTGCAACTGAATTTTTCTTTACCTCAAAAATCATCTTTACGATGCGCGTCGCATGCGTTATTGCGTTTAAATATAATTAATAATCTATTATTACTTTTTACTTCTCACTTCTTTCATAATGGTTGTGTATTTGTTAGAATTTTCTATAATTACTGTTACTCTATTTAGACAGTGCATAATAAATACTTTTTACATTTCATTAATACACACGAAAGAAAAATATCTATGTTCAGAAAACCTACACAGTTTTGGAGTAGCAGTTACGCGACTTATCTTCCTTCAAAGCAGCACTTGAGCCACAGTCTGTGACGTCACAGTTCTACGTCACCATTTCCCGCACTCTTTCGCTTTGTCCTGAGGCGAGGCCGGAATATGCGTCTTTTGATATGCAAACCTTACTTAACGGTTATACGCCTTTATTAACGCTTAGTTGAAGAGTAGTCTCGGCTTTACTTTACTAAACTGTTGACCTCATTATTATTAGCAATAAGTATCATGTTGCTGGATTGAAAATGTTGTTTTTCTAGTATTCTATATTGAGACAAAAGAAAATAATGCGACCGCCTCTGTATTTTTTTTTTTTGCTTGTTGATAGTATTTTTCATAATTTGTGTTAAGATCAGGGTCTACAAACAACCCGAAGTATTGGCACGAATTTGTTACTTTTCAATATTATTGCTTTCTCGGGTTATTACTTAAGTATACTGTTCCCTGAGGCCCCGTCCCGGAGGACCCCGAATGCAAGTTTAATCTTGTCCATAATCGTTCTCATAAACTCAAGTGTGTATCAATGAATAGTTATGATCTCTTGCAGATCGGCACAGCATTTCAGTATCTCGTTTTATGACGTCAGAAATCGACGCATATCGTATGGAAATTATATTATCAGCTCACACAGTGTGTTACGTCTTGTGTAATAGAGATATCTGGTTGAAGAGGCAATCTAAGCTTGTGGTGTTGACATTTAGATTCAATCTTGATATGAAATCCTGTACTGTTATAATATAGAAACGTACGAGTATGTCTGTTAGAGACGTAGGTGAAATTACAAAGAGAAGGTCGATATGTCGAATGCTAAATACAATGAATATCAAGAACTTATTATTTTCTAAAGGACAAAATATTCAATAACAATGATTTGTGACGGAAATATTTCAGTTTTGTGTCAAATTCAAAGGGATGCTGAACTACCAAGCTGCTCTACGTTCTGTACTGTTTTTATTTCATATGGAGATTTTCTGTCACACGATTATTATTCACGGCAGGTCATCGTGAACCGAACTGATGAGTTTTTAAATTCAGTTCAGAAACACGATATTTAAAGTGGAATGATCGATTTAGCTTATAAAACAAAAAAATCAGCGCTATCGGGGTGATATTGGATGGTAGATTTAATCGTTTTCATTGCATATAATATGCAGCATTTCAGTGTTTTTTTTACGTGATAAAATCATCAATTGAGTCCTCCCACCAGGGCAGGGCGGGAGGGATTGTCAGATTCTTACTGACTAAAATCCACGGTGTCCTTCAGTAGCCCTATAAGTTCCGGGGTCACGGTAATGAGATAAGTCCCGCGACCAAAAACCTTTTCTACCGGATAAGAATCGAACCTGGAACTCGTAGTTTACAAGGTCATGCGACCATCCGCTAGCTAGACCATGCACTCCGCTAGCATTTCAGTGTTTGCAAAATATCTAATAAACAACAGCAAAATATATTGTATTGAACTTACTGTGATTCCCATATATTTTCGCTTAACTTGTGAACAGTATTGTTGAACATTACCAACCTTGTTTGTTCTGAATCTCTGTGTTGACGCTATCTACTTACACAACTGTGTCAGCTGGAGTTAAGTTCTCAAGATCTTACGTTCAAGCTCACTGTTTACACTCGCCTTGTTTACTTATGGAAGTAGATACATCTAAAAGTTACATGAACCAGATGTACGAACGTAGACGAGATGAAATTACTACAAATCTTAGTAGGCGACGTTATACAATGTGTCCGGTTTCGGTCTGTTCAAAATTAAAGGGGAGGTAGATTGCTCAATTATATCAATAAAATTATTCTACTTGTGGAGTCGGAAACCAACCTCTAAGTACTGAATGATAGGCATTTTTGTTTTATGGTTTCTTTGGTATTTACAGGGAATTGTGATAAAAAAGTAAGCTTTTAGCAACTGAAAATCATAAACAGAAGGTTAAATAACTCAAATAATATCAATAAATGCTGCACCATGTTTGGACAACGGGTAAAAAAACAAAGTAACTTTAAAATTACCTCGTTTTTTCATTAAAGCTATTGTCAAACAGACAGGCGTGACGAACGCGAAGCAAGGCGTTTTTGTTTGTAATGTATGGAATTGTTTAAAGCCTGTCACATAGACTATCGGATCGCTTTCGCATTTTTATATGACATGATTCGGTTCGGTTCGCTATCGCCTGTCTGTTTGACAAAGGCCTAAGTGAATGTTTTTACGATTTTTTTCCCGGGAACATTATTTTTTTATCTCCTCGTCTAACAGAAGTTGAGATTACCTAAATAATGATACCAAAAATTCTATTCTATGACACTCGCTTTAAGAGATATTGTTGCTGGAACATAGCCTTGCACAATTAATCCATGGGGCTGGATGTAGTAAAATGTTTATTTTGAGCCAATCGGCACCAGTAAAGATCTGCTGAATAATTGTTAAATTTTTTATGATCGTTACGGTTAAAATCTCAAAGTTTCAGTACTTTTAGTTCATAGCTTCATACAAAACTATCAAAAAGCAAAAATGGCTACCATTTAGGAGGGGTTGGTTTCCGACCTCTCATGTGCTATAATTTTATACACAGAATTGAGCAAGCTACCTCCCTTCTAAGTTTGTACAGATCGAAACCGGACACATTGTATTGTTTCTACTTAACCCCTTGGAAAGGCATTAGCACCTATGTATCTACTAGTTCGATTATGTATAATTATAATTATATTGATAATTTAATCAATGTTGCTTACCACAATTAGATAATTGAGATATTACAGATAATAGTAAACAATGGTAGTAATATCAAACATGATAATAGCTCCGTGTCTGATTGTTGCTAATCCAACAAGCAACACAATTACGTACAAGAACTTGTACGTAATTAACACTTCAGCTAAGTTTGTCCTTTGAAATGGTATAATTTCATGATTGAAATTAAGTTAAGTTGGTGCGAAATCTATGTATTA
>NW_028155961.1:0-6000 GCF_963993115.1 Abramis brama | reverse complement strand
ATTTTTTGTTACTACTGTGAATCTATATTAAATTATTATGGGATCTCCATCAATGCTTTCATAATCTTTACTTTAAAAAAAAAAAAAAAAATTATATTAAAGGATAATTCCGGTATTTAGCACTGAGTCTCTTTTCTGGTTTGTTTTGAATGAACTAGAGTGGTGGACACAGAAATTTTGACGATGGGTCCTGTCTCGACTTTTTGACTCGTTTAGAATCGCCTTTGACCACATCAGAGTGGCTGGCTACAGGCTTGCACAAACATGTCCTTAAAACAACCCTTAACGTTCGTTTTCAAAACTGTGCAACTCACCGAGTGGTTAGTGATGTTCGTTGATGTTCCAAAACAAGTAGCGTAGCGAAATACAGTTTCTGTCTGTTTTATTTGGCATTTTGTAAAATCCCATTGATTTCTGGACGCTTCAGACTCAAATATCGAGCGGAAGTTTATACGCGGTTGTGAGGTATCTGAAAAAATAGTTCCACTAGGCCTATAGCAAATAACACGAATTGAAATCATACATTGTGCCGATATATTTGTTTTTAATCATCAACGAACATCACTAACCACTCGGTGAGTTGCACAGTTTTGAAAACGAACGTTAAGGGTTGTTTTAAGGACATGTTTGTGCATGCCCGTAGCCAGCCAATCTGAAGCGGTCAAAGGCGATTCTAAACGAGTCAAAAAGTCGTGTCCACCACTCTAGTTCATCCAAAACAAACCAGAAAAGAGACTCAAAGTGCTAAATACCGTAATTATCCTTTAACATATTTTATTACAGTATATTTATTTAACAAAAAAGTAGGCTACATATCTTACTATAAAGTGACTGTTTTTAACAAGTATTAACTTAGACATTATTAAAAACAATATTTTTTTATCAAAAGTATTTGAATCAATCTGTGTGCCTTTTGCCCCATGCTGGTGAGCCTTTTACTGCGTGTGTAGGGTAAAAGGCCCCCCTTCGCCACATTAGGGATGGGACGGTATGAAAATTTAATATCACGATTATAGTGACCAAAATTATCGCGATTATCAATATTATCACGGTTTTGTTAAAACGAGATGAAAGTTTTTCAAAAAGTTGATGATCACACTGAAGACATTTCAACAAGTTTAATATTTGAAAATCAACAAACAACAAATAAAACAAGCAGCTCTATGCACTTTTTAAAGCAAGATTCTATTATGTGGTATTTCCTTCCTTATAATGACGGTCGTCAATAGCAACACATTATAACACAACGCAAAGCCATTGTAACGGCCACCTAGTGTTAAGTAGTGTTCATGACATGAATGTTGATGTGCCTTTAAGATAACTTCTTCTATGGCGTACGTTATTGTATGCATGCTGTTTTTATGTGAGCGCGCACGCACAGTGAGAGTGAGATTGCTCGCGCAAAGAGGAAGATGACCACTCTACTGCTGACCGTTGTTTTATTATAATGTGTTTACTTCCACTTTGATTTGTAGCGTGTTTTAGAGTGTTTTATTTTCCCTTTTAACATTCGCTCTTCGACATGTATGTGAAGTGTGCGCTTCACACAAATATGAAGACATATGGAGACACAAATATTAAGCAAAAAAATGTAAACTCATATATTGAGGTGGTGATGAAAAATTTACTACCAAGTCAAATTGCGTTTGTTACCTTTTACTACCTTTCAAGGGCCTTAATTTTGGTAGATTCTTTTTACTACTTTTTACTACCTTTTACTACCGCGCGGACACCCTGCACCTTCCTCGACGCGCCCGTGTCTCCTTCTGGTCTCTTCGGCCCGTCTGTAAAAGGCTTTGCTGAGTGCTACTCGGAGGTACAAAAGACGTCACAGGCCATGCGACACTTCATTCCCAGGCGCTCGAGTTCCGCGACAGGTCACTCTAAAAAGCAGCCGCCTGGCTGGAACACAGCGCCCCCGCCGCCTCCGCCGCCAGCGTCACAGCGCCGTCAGCCCAGGGACTCTCATCAGCGCTTGCGCTCCTCGAGCAGCCGTAGGCCGCCTCCCCCCCAGGGACCTAGCCCCAAGATTGCGCTGAATCCTGAGCCTCCCAAGTCTTCCTGACCACTCTGAGAAGACGACGATGGTCGAGTCCTGCTGCAGCCGGAACGCCATCGAAAGCAGCATGCTTCGCTCTCGCAGTTCCCACAGCAGAGGTGACTGGAGGAGTGTATTTTGCAGCCAACGAGCCCGTTATACAACCCGCTTGCCTATACCCAAACGCCATTTTCACGGCGATCCAGATAAATCTCAAAAAGAGCATTATGTCTGTTTGTCCGGCTCACGCCGAAAGTGTTATAAATGTAGGAATTGTGCCCACTTGCCAGTGCTCACCCCTACACATAAGCACGGCCCGTTCAGTGACACTCACTCATTCAGGGCCCACATCAATAAAATCGGCTCAGGCCGCGTGTGTTTCAAATGTAGGAAATGTGCCCGCTGCTCAGTGCTCATCCCTACTCATAAACACTGCCCGTTCAGTGACACACACTCACTTAGGGCTCCCATCAATAAACACCCATGGTGTTTTAAGTGTAAGAAGTGTGCCCGCTTCTCAGCGCTCGCGCTTACTAATAAACACTGCACGCCCTGTGTCACATACACATATAGGGCTCCCTTCAATAAAACACTTCCCAGTCCCCGTGACAAGAGTGTTATGTGTGAATCGGCCAGCCGCTGTTCTCAGCGCGCCGCCCCATATAAGCACTGTAAGCACAGTGTCAATGTATCAGCCCAATCGGGTCTCCGGGTCCCTAATACACAGCGACCAGAGCCCAGATACCATTCTACCCCTAGCCATATGTGCAAAAGCATGGGAAATGATCCCGGCCGTGTCAGAATGGGTGTTGAACATTATAAAGCGAGGCTATTCGCTGCAGTTCGCTCGCAGACCCCCGCGCTTTCGAGGCAGGGTCGAAACTACGGTGAAAGGCGAAGTAGCCCATCTACTTCACGCCGAGATAGCGAAACTGCTGAAAAAAGGGGCCATAGAAACCGTCCCTCTGGCACAGAGCGAGTCGGGCTTCTACAGCCGGTACTTCCTAGTACCCAAGAAGGATGGCGGTCTCAGACCCATCCTGGATCTCAGGCGTTTGAACAAAGCCCTTATGAAGAGGTTGTTCAGAATGCTCACGACCAGACAAATCCACCCGAGGGACTGGTTTGTTTCAGTGGATCTAAAGGATGCATATTTTCAGATACAAATAGCGCCCCGTCACAGGCCTTTCTTGAGATTCGCCTTCGAGGGCCAGGCCTATCAGTACACCGTCCTTCCGTTCGGCCTGTCTTTAGCACCTCATACATTTACGGAGTGGATGGTGCTGTGCTCGCTCCCCTGAGACAACGGTGTATGCGAGTACTGAACTATTTGGGCGACTGGCTAATTCTAGCGCAGTCAGAGGCGGAACTGATAACGCACAAGGCTTTACTACTCAGCCATCTAGAAGGCTTGGGTCTCAAAGTCAATTGGACCAAGAGTTCGCTGTCTCCCAGCCAGAAAATCTCTTTTCTGGGAACAGATTTGGACTCAGTGTCAATGACAGCGCGGCTTACGTCACAGCGCGCTCTGCGAATACAGCGCCTGGTGGCGTCATTCAAGGTTGGCAATGTCACTGCCTCATGGCCTCAGCCTCAGCAGTGCTTCGGCTGGGCTTGCTTCACATGCGCCCACTTCAGCACTGGCTGAAGACGTGCATCCCGCATCGGGCATGAGCCTCCGGTCATGCACGCCTCAAGGTAACCCAGAACTGTGTTACAGCTCTGGAGCCCTGGAAGGCGACCGACTGGTATCAGTCAGGCGTAGATCTGGGAGCGGTCTCGAAACTGAAAGTAGTCTCGACAGATGCCTCCAACTCAGGTTGGGGCGCCTTCTACGAGGGCAGGCCGACTTTTGGCCTGTGGTCAGGCCAAGAGAAGTGCTTACACATAAACTGTCTGGAGATGAAAGCGGTCGAGAGCGCTTTGGGGTTTTTTCTTCCCCTCTTAAGGGCCACCACGTCTTAGTCCGCACGGACAACAAGCTGAGAGCGGCGCATGTGCCAGGCTGTCTGAACGTGGCTCCAGACATGTTGTCCAGGAACAAAGTTCCCCCAGGGGAATGGTCCCTTCACCCTCAGGTAGTCCAGTTACTGTGGGACACCTTCGGCAGAGCGGAAGTCGACCTCTTCGCGTCGCTAGACAACGCTCATTGCCCAATATTCTTTACAAAGAACAGGGACTGGCCACAACTGGCCCAGCCGCCCGCTCTATGAGTTTCCCCCAATTACATTGTTACCACAGGTAATCAAACGAATCAGGGAGAACAAATGCTCTGTGCTCCTCGCAGCACCGCTTTGGAGGAACCAAGTTTGGTTCCCAGAGCTGATGCAGTTAATGAGCACGGCCCCATGGCCGATTCCGGTGAGGAAGGATCTCCTCTCTCAGGCCAAGGGCGTGATTTGGCATCCACGCCCCAAGCTTTGGGCCCTGCATGTATGGGCTATCAACGGATACCCGTTGACCTCCCAGTAGGAGTTTTAAAATACGATTACGCAGGCTAGAGCGCCCTCTTCTAGACGGCTCTGTAAGGCCCGATATATTGGTCCAACGCCAGTTCGCCAATACATGGAGAAGGTTATCACGTGTTCTGTCCTCACTCATGCAAAGTATTGGTTGGTTAAATTTGTAATACATTAATAATATGTATTTACTCGTTTATTCATCTGACTCCATAAATGAAAGGTTTTAATAACATCTGTGCCTCACTAAAAGTGAGCAAATGTATGACTATTCCTTCTAACCATTAAATGAACAATGTCAAAATCAGTTAGAATAATCACATGTAACAATTTAATATTTCAGATATCAGAGATCAATTCCACAATCAATTCAAATATCTAGAACATGGTTATACATTGGTTACACCAAAGAATCTTACCCAGCTTGTACCTGAGATAGAGAGAGAGAAATGGAAAGAAAGAGAAAGAGAGAGAGAGAGAGAGAGAGAGAGAGAGAGAGAGACAACCTATTCCATTCGTATCCAGCAAAGAAGAGCCCAGAGAGAGGGAGCACACCTTCCTTTATCCTCCTGACCAGGTGACATGGGGGATGGGGGAGACCACCCTCAAATGGCTTAACCAGTTTTCTCTAAACTTCTATAAACCTTATTACCTTTTATTTTATCTATCTGGATATGAGATATCTGTACCACTCACTTTGAGACATTTCAAATGACACCAAAAACATAACAGTCAATGATAAACATTCACATTAAACCATACATTTTCTTGGGTGAGGGGAGAGGGAAAGAGATGTAGATTCGGATGACTCGGAGGTGAGACTTTCGTCTTGATGGTGCATGAGAGCCAGTTCAAATGGTAATCTCCAGAGAGGTCCTTTTGTCCTCTCAGGGTCTGGTCACCCCCTGAAACAGACTGTCTGGAATTTCCTAATTTATCAATTCTTACAGTTTTCCCTCCTTGACTCCGTGGGTCAAATTCAAATGAGCTCCTATGGAGTCACTGATAAACGTCTGTTGTAATCCTTGAGATGTAACCCAAATATTGTCTTTTCAATGTTAGCATCTGTAGAAGCTTGCAGAGGACTGTGTTCACCTGCAGAACACCTGGTCTCACCAGGTGTATGTTGCGTGAGTCCAGCAGGTGGATGAAAGCGTTCAGGTTTTCTTCCTGTGATCTTGTGATGTGAGCAAAGTTCGTAGAGTCAATCTGGACCTTTGTGACTTGTTCAGTTGACGTGTCATTCCTTCATGGAGAAACTTCTGCTTCTCTGGCACCTTCCCCATGATGATAATCTGACCCTTCTTGACCAATCCTGGCACCTCCAGCGGTACGGTGGTCTGGGCAGACCTCAGTGGATGAAGGGGTTCTCCTTTGATCCACACTACTTGCTCCTGAAAAGCATCTTAAATGTCCGCTTCACGATTGAGCACATATGAACTTACAGTCGTAAGGAAATGCATAGGAACGCATAATGCAATAAAGCAAAATCATGTCATGTTC
>NW_028155962.1:0-12074 GCF_963993115.1 Abramis brama | reverse complement strand
CTCTGCAGGCAAGGCAAACAGATGAATGAGGGAAGTTTGTGTGCCAAAAACAGCGTGTTGTTGTCATGGTAATCAGGGGAAAAAATTGACAACAAAAAACCCACAACTTGCCATTTGTGACGGGTCTGCCTTTCTTTTCCAGGCACAGCAATGGGTAACAAGACGAGTTATAATTCACAGGATTGATCTTCAAGCCTCATCTGAATACATTTTACCATGAGGCTTAAACAAGCACAACATGCTGCTATAATGAGCTCTGGAGAGAAATGAGCAGGAGAAAAGTAGCCACTTGTCTGTGGTTTCATGTGATTGTATCACTGCACATATTGATCTGCAGTAGTAATGAAGCCATCTGAAATCCCAGGGACATTATTCACTATGCACTTCAATGGCCGACATGTTATTTCATCTGGTAATGTTACAATACCCAGATTAGTTCAACTGTTTGTGTAGTATCAGCCACAGGCGGCCCACATTTCCTTCACTGACAGTCATATTGTGCACAAAACTGGAAAACACGTGAAAATCAAAAGCTTCATTTAGATCAATTGTTTGATTGCAAAGCAAAATCATGTTTAAAAAGTCTGTTTTGTGCCATTTCATCCATTTCATATTGATCTACTCCTAAAAAGCACATAAAACAAAGCAATCTGTGGTTGGTCTTGTCCTGAGTGTGTAGTTCTTGGACAGAATAAGTGCAAACTGGATAAGGCTTTATGACGTAAAATCAAAAGTATGGGTCTGTGAGACTAGATTTTGAGTGAGAAAGATGTATAGCAAATCATCAGCTTTCAATTTAGAGCGTGACGCAGTGATAATCGGATTTGAACCTTCTCCACAGGGCTGGGCATAATCGTGTAGCTCGAGGCAGCAGTATAAATACCTCAGTCAGGCTCCACCAAAGTGGCAAATGCTAGGAGGGTGTCTGACACGCTGCTATTCTGGGCTGGTTTATGAGCTCCTGATGTGTCCCAGCACGAAACCTCTGGACCCAAGGGTGTCCAGCCCACACACACACACACACACACGCTGCATGGTACAGGGTTCCCACTATTTTATGACCAACGGATTTCTATGATATATCCAGTCGTTCGAGTTTAGTGCATAATGATTTTTAAAAATCATTTTACAGCAAGGACTGCACTTATAATTTTTAGCAGATAAAATATTTTAGTGTATTCATATTTTCACAATTTTATTTTCTATTTCAAATATGATATCATTGATATTTATTAGTGCTGTCAAAACGATTAATTGTGATTAAATCGCATCGAATGTAAACATTTTTGTTTATATAATATATGCGTGTATAATATTATTATATATGGGTTTGTGTGTGTAAACACCCATATATGTATGCATATATATATATATATATATATGTGTGTGTGTGTGTGTGTGTGTGTGTGTGTATGTATGCATGCATATATATATATATATACAGTGAGGAAAATAAGTATTTGAACACCCTGCTATTTTGCAAGCTCTCCCACTTGGAAATCATGGAGGGGTCTGAAATTGTCATCGTAGGTGCACGTCCACTGTGAGAGACATAATCTAAAAAAAAAAATCCAGAAATCACAATATATGATTTTTTAACTATTTATTTGTATGATACAGCTGCAAATAAGTATTTGAACACCTGTCTATCAGCTAGAATTCTGACCCTCAAAGACCTGTTAGTCTGCCTTTAAAATGTCCACCTCCACTCCATTTATTATCCTAAATTAGATGCACCTGTTTGAGGTCGTTAGCTGCATAAAGACACCTGTCCACCCCATACAATCAGTAAGAATCCAACTACTAACATGGCCAAGACCAAAGAGCTGTCCAAAGACACTAGAGACAAAATTGTACACACCTCCACAAGGCTGGAAAGGGCTACGGGGAAATTGCCAAGCAGCTTGGTGAAAAAAGGTCCACTGTTGGAGCAATCATTAGAAAATGGAAGAAGCTAAACATGACTGTCAATCTCCCTCGGACTGGGGCTCCATGCAAGATCTCACCTCGTGGGGTCTCAATGATCCTAAGAAAGGTGAGAAATCAGCCCAGAACTACACGGGAGGAGCTGGTCAATGACCTGAAAAGAGCTGGGACCACCGTTTCCAAGGTTACTGTTGGTAATACACTAAGACGTCATGGTTTGAAATCATGCATTGCACGGAAGGTCCCCCTGCTTAAACCAGCACATGTCAAGGCCCGTCTTAAGTTTGCCAATGACCATTTGGATGATCCAGAGGAGTCATGGGAGAAAGTCATGTGGTCAGATGAGACCAAAATAGAACTTTTTGGTCATAATTCCACTAAACGTGTTTGGAGGAAGAAGAATGATGAGTACCATCCCAAGAACACCATCCCTACTGTGAAGCATGGGGGTGGTAGCATCATGCTTTGGGGGTGTTTTTCTGCACATGGGACAGGGCGACTGCACTGTATTAAGGAGAGGATGACCGGGGCCATGTATTGCGAGATTTTGGGGAACAACCTCCTTTCCTCAGTTAGAGCATTGAAGATGGGTCGAGGCTGGGTCTTCCAACATGACAATGACCCGAAGCACACAGCCAGGATAACCAAGGAGTGGCTCTGTAAGAAGCATATCAAGGTTCTGGCGTGGCCTAGCCAGTCTCCAGACCTAAACCCAATAGAGAATCTTTGGAGGGAGCTCAAACTCCGTGTTTCTCAGCTACAGTCCAGAAACCTGACTGATCTAGAGAAGTTCTGTGTGGAGTAGTGGGCCAAAATCCCTCCTGCAGTGTGTGCAAACCTGGTGAAAAACTACAGGAACCGTTTGACCTCTGTAATTGCAAACAAAGGCTACTGTACCAAATATTAACATTGATTTTCTCAGGTGTTCAAATACTTATTTGCAGCTGTATCATACAAATAAATAGTTAAAAAATCATACATTGTGATTTCTGGATTTTTTTTTTTAGATTATGTCTCTCACAGTGGACATGCACCTACGATGACAATTTCAGACCCCTCCATGATTTCTAAGTGGGAGAACTTGCAAAATAGCAGGGTGTTCAAATACTTATTTTCCTCACTGTGTGTATATATATATATATATATATATATATATTATTATATATTAAGTGGCCAGATTTTATATTTCATGATGCACTACATCATGTGGTAAAGAATAAAAAATGAACTGCTGAACAAAGAGCAAATATATCTAGACCCCAAGCCAAACCACTACCATCTCCAACACTTGGAGAATAACAATGAATAAATAAAGCATTTTAACCCATTATCTCCAACTTGTTTGACCTAGCAGGTGTTCAGGTCAGCAGAAGATGGTCCAAACATCAATAATTCATTTGAACCCCCTTTCTATCATGAATCTTTAAACACAAGGGCAGGGGGAAGGGTAATACGTTAGCCCTGGATAACACATGATGAGAGGGTCAAGGTGGAGTAACTCAGAATGCATTTGCTCCATCTGACTCACCATCCCTGTTATCAACTCCATCATTAACACAAACGAGGTGGAGAGCTATAATGGCACAGCGGTCCAGAATAAAAGCATCAATCAGGACTCCTAAATGAAAAGGGCAGAGAAACTCCACAAGTAAACTGCACTGTTAGGACTATCCATTTACTTTATCTCTGTTGAACAGCACTGCTGGCTGACTAGTCTCCTTGGTACTGTAGATATACTGTAGCGCATTTAAGGGTAGAAAGGAAATAAATTAATAAAACCTCAAAAGAGCAACAAAAGTGGCACCACCAAAAACCTGGAGGCATGGATGGATACAATAGCTATTTGTATGTTAAGTAGTGTATTGGAAGCCACACCAGCACTTTATAAAAATGCATTGGAGAAAAAAAAGGATTTTTGAAAGATGATAAATCTCAAACTATATCAGAACAGTGTTAAAATTAAGGTGAGACCAAAACCGGCACTGAACACATAAAATATAGATCTGAGGATGTTTTTATGACAATGTTCTGCCACTGAAAAAAAAAAAAAAAAAAAAAAACACTGAACATAATGGGAGACAATGCCCCCATTTTCGTTCGACTTCTCAGATCAATAATTAATCAAAGGCTCTGCCACATCAATGTCAAGCAGGAACATGAATGCAATGCAACTATCTGCAAGTTTATCACCGATGAAATGAAGGGATTTGGAGCAATAGACTGTGATGCGAGACAATGACAGCTTATCCACCTGATCGACGCTCATGTGTCTTTGAATAAATCATTGGAATCAGATTTGACTAAAGGCGCGTAACAGAGCATTCTGTGAAATATAGCCAATTCATTTGCTTTATTTAACCCTCATGTGGTGTTCAAAACCCTATAACACCTGTGGTCTTCCCGGGTCAAAATGACCCGCCTATAAAAAATAGCTTATAAATCACTCATTATACCATATTTTCACCCAATCTTGGAATCAATCTTTTTGTCAACTTGTTCTCTTTCAATTAGGACTGGTTTTATATTTCTATTTGCATCTAATTAATCGTAGGCCTCATTTATTTGACAGTAGGGATCTAATTTTTTGAGTAAAAAAAACATTATTTTTGAATATTTTTGAATAATTTTGGAAATATTAAATGAAATCTGAAGAAAATTGGCACTGTTTATCACACTAGTCTACTTTAATTTTTCACCAGGAATTTTGTTTTGAAAAACTTTTATTTTGTACAAAATGGCACATTGTCACACTTGTGGTCTTCCCGGGTCAAAATGACCCGCCTATAAAAAATAGCTTATAAATCACTCATTATACCACATTTTCACCCAATCTTGGATTCAATCTTTTTGTCAACTTGTTCTCTTTCAATTAGGACTGGTTTTATATTTCTATTTGCATCTAATTAATTGTAGGCCTCATTTATTTGACAGTAGGGATCTCATTTTTTTAGTAAAAAAAACATTATTTTTGATTAATTTTGGAAATATTAATTGAAATCTGAAGAAAATTGGCACTGTTTATCACACTAGTCTACTTTAATTTTTCACCAGGAATTTTGTTTTGAAAAACTTTTATTTTGTACAAAATGGCACATTGTCACACTTGTGGTCTTCCCGGGTCAAAATGACCCGCCTATAAAAAATAGCTTATAAATCACTCATTATACCATATTTTCACCCAATCTTGGATTCAATCTTTTTGTCAACTTGTTCTCTTTCAATTAGGACTGGTTTTATATTTCTATTTGCATCTAATTAATTGTAGGCCTCATTTATTTGACAGTAGGGATCTCATTTTTTGAGTAAAAAAAACATTATTTTTGATTAATTTTGGAAATATTAAATGAAATCTGAAGAAAATTGGCACTGTTTATCACACTAGTCTACTTTAATATTTCACCAGGAATTTTGTTTTGAAAAACTTTTATTTTGTACAAAATGGCACATTGTCACACTTGTGGTCTTCCCGGGTCAAAATGACCCGCCTATTAAAAATAGCTTATAAATCACTCATTATACCATATTTTCACCCAATCTTGGATTCAATCTTTTTGTCAACTTGTTCTGTTTCAATTAGGACTGGTTTTATATTTCTATTTGCATCTGATTAACCGTAGGCCTCATTTATTTGAGAGTAGGCATCTCATTTTTTGAGTAAAAAAAACATTATTTTTGAATAATTTTAGAAATATTAAATAAAATCTGAAGAAAATTGGCACTGTTGATCACACTAGTCTACTTTAATTTTTCACCAGGAATTTTGTTTTGAAAAACTTTTATTTTGTACAAAATGGCACAGAATTACACTTGCGGTGTTCCACTGGGCCATTGAGGGCCATTGTTTCAATGGGCCATTGAAAGTGAATGGGAGAGACTGAAACATTTTCAGGAGCATGTTCATTGTTTATGTACACATATGAGCATGTGATGGATTATGGTGAGTTTGGGCTCTTTTTAATCTTAACAATCTCATGTAAATAATGATGTGCCATTTTCCACAATTTATGCATGCTTCATTGAGTTATGAGTTAAAACGCGACATAAGTGCTAGGCTACATCTATATTCAAGGCTCTGTGAGCGCCTGTGGGGGTTTGTGTGTTACAACTCCATTAGGAATATCTTTAGATCTGAGTGATGGATTATGCTGAGTTTGGGCTCTTTTTAATTGTGATAGTCTACTGAAAATAATGATGTACATTTTTCTACGATCTGTGCATGCTTCGTGAAGTTATGAGCAAAAACCAAACGTGAGAGCTTCATGAGTATATACTTGGCTAGGTACGTCTGTGGTATTTTTTGTGTTAGAGTTCCATGAGGAATATCTTTAGATCTTATTGATGGAATATATTGAGTTTGGGCTCTTTTTAATCGTGAGCTCCTGCTGTAAATAACGATGTGTCATTTTCCATGATCGATGTATGTTTCATGAAGTTACGAGTAAAAAGGCCAAGTCTAAGCTACCTTGCTTGGCTATGTGAGTCTGTGTGTCTGTAGTATTTTTTGTGTTAGAACTCGATGAGGAATATCTTTAGTTCTGAGTGATGGATTATGTTGAGTTTGGACTCATTTTAATTGTAAGCATCTGCTGTAAATAATGATGTGTCATTTTCCACAATCGGAGCATGTTTCATGAAGTTACGAGCGGAAATGTGTCTAAAATTGTACCATCCATGTATGGTTTACACATGGGTCTCTTGAAGGGCTTCTTTTACAAAAATCTCACTCAAGTTTAGTAAAAAGCCTGAAACAATTATGCTTGCTGTATTCTACAAATTGAGACCTTTCAAATGACATATGACACAGGACTATCTGAGCTGTATGATGTATTTGACATATTGCTGAATGTAGTACAAACAAGTAGTTTATAAATTATGAATTTGTTTTTTTTCTATTTATCAGCAAATAACTCAGCACTACTTAGGAGTTTATCAAATTGGCTACATTCATTGTAAATTTCAGACTCTAAGCTTTCAAATGACACCTATTTTAAGTTGATCAAGGTAATAGTTTTGAAAAATATTATGATTATTTATTTCGCAGCTAGGTGGCGCCTGCGGGGGAACACTCTGTTTTAGAGTGATAACTCAGCTCTCGTTAGGAGTTGATCAAAGTGATTAGGTGCATTAAAAAGCTGAGATTCTAAGCTTTAAAATGATACCTATTTTGTGTTGTTCCATTCATTTTTTGCATTGGTCTCTCCCATTCACTTTCAATGGCCCATTGAAACAATGGCCCACAATGGCCCTCAATGGCCCAGTGGAACACCACAAGTGTAACTCTGTGCCATATTGTACAAAATAAAAGTTTTTCAAAACAAAATTCCTGGTGAAAAATTAAAGTACACTAGTGTGATCAACAGTGCCAATTTTCTTCAGATTTTATTTTATTTTTCCAAAAATTATTCAAAAATATTTTTTTTTTACTCAAAAAATGAGATGCCTACTCTCAGATAAATGAGGCCTACGATTAATCAGATGCAAATGGAAATACAAAACTAGTCCTAATTGAAAGAGAACAAGTTGACAAAAAGATTGAATCCAAGATTGGGTGAAAATATGGTATAATGAGTGCTTTATAAGCTATTTTTTATAGGCGGGTCATTTTGACCCGGGAAGACCACAAGTGTGACTATGTACCATTTTTTACAAAATAAAAGTTTTTCAAAACAAACTTCCCGTTGAAACATTAAAGTAGACTAGTGTGATCAACAGTACCAATTTAAAAAAAAAAAAAAAAAAAAATTCCAAAATTATTAAAAAATTACGTTTTTTTTACTCAAAAAATTAGATGCCTACTCTCAGATAAATGAGGCCCACAATTAATCAGATGCAAATGAAAATACAAAACCAGTCCTAATTGAACGAGAACAAGTTGACAAAAAGATTGAATCCAAGATTTGGTAAAAATATGGTATAATGAGTGATTTATAAGCTATTTTTTATGGGCGGGTCATTTTGACCCGGGAAGACCACAAGTGTAACAAGGTAACAAAACCACCCCTAAAAAAGTAAGAAAATTTTCAAAAAACATTTGAGAAGTAGTTATACCCTTTTGGAACAGAATCACTAAGTTTCAGTCCAATGCGATAACATTAACTAGTATTTTGGGGAAAAAGAAAATCTTCTCCGGGTCAAAATGACCCGAAGACCACATGAGGGTTAAAGGGCAGTTTTAATTTCATGGTGTGTCACCCTTCTAGGGCATAAAGGAGTTCAAATCAACTGAACTGTATTGGAGTTCACTTTATAACACGAAGGATTTTTTTTCCAGTCAAGTGCAGTGACAATCTAAATAGGTCAGTGCCCCGGACTTCACAATTCACATCTCCTTGAGGACCCTTGTAGGTCTTTTCCTAATCCTGAAAGGAAATAGAATGAGAGTTCACGGTCTCTACAATAGATGGAGCTGAACACCTCAGACTAAAGTACTTTGCCAACTACAGTGCGAGCAGGCTGGCCCGGGCTTGAGCTTCTAATTCAGAAGCACCCGAGTTTCCAACAGCTTCTCTCAGAAGCGGCAGCTGTACTAAAATGAGATGTGATATTGTTATGCAATTTCAATTACGCCGCAGGGAGAAGGATCAATCCGACAGCCGCTCGTTTCCCCGAGCGTGCAAAGATGAGACAGCAATGCTCCAGAGCATCCGTTAAATTACACAGCGATTCAGAGGGTGTTCTCTGCACTTGCTGGTTTTGTGAGCACACGTTTTAGTGGAGATTTCTATTTCTTGAAGCTTTGCTTTCATTTGTGTGCCAGCGATTCTTGGAAAAGCAGAAGGATTGAACCTCATCTTAACTAGGAAAGTCAATCGACTGTAATATTCACGATAGATATAGGCCAACGTGTAACAGTGTTCACTTAGAGATGACTGTTAAAGTGATGCCAATTTGTATAGCCGTTTTTAAAAGCTAAAGAACACCTTGATCCAGTAATTCAACTTGATGCATGTCACTGAACATTCACTGACAATGACTCTCACACTGAATGAACAGTTACACAGTCATGCAGTGGCACTGCAAAGCTCTTAAAAATGACAGAACTCATTGTAAATGGCTTTGAAATGAGTCATATACTTTGAAAACCTGCAGTAAGCTACAGGAGGGACAAGTGATGGTTTATTAATCATGACACCAAAGACTGTGGAATAAATGCTTTTTTTCCTCAAAAACTAGCAGTGGCTAGGATTCAAGGACAAGATCAATGGCGAATTAATTAATTTTAAATAATTAGCAATGATTCCTCAGGCATTAGTATCATGTAAAAGATTTTTTTAGTAGAGTATGTTCGTGTAAAAATGTTCATGTTTTGAGTGGTTTTCTATAGAGTGGTTAGGGCTTTGTGGGCAATTCCAAGCAAATTACTTTTCAAATCAGGAGTCCACCGCCAAGGTTCTAGAAATGCGCTTACACAAACTTTAAAGTGCGTTTACATGCACGTTCTTAACCCAATTACGCTTAAGTCGACAATGCATCTTATCTTGTAAACGCGTTAACCTGTTTTCCTTTATCGGAGTAAGCCCATAAACGGCTTAAGCATAAACTGATCAACACAGCTAGATTTTTGCACCTTACCCTGATTTCTCTCGGCATGTAAACACATTAAGCTGCGTTCTGCCGTCTTATTGAAGTGTGCATGTGTGATATGTGACAGGAAAGCACCCTTACTGCGGATTTAAGCACATCCAGACAGAGCGAGCCTTTCGAGGAAATATATAATCACAAACTCGGACTCTTTCTTGACATAAGAAATTATGCTTTCATCTCAAGTAGCTGAATTAGAAGTGTTTAGTGGAAATGCTGCATCTGTAACATGAGAGTATAATATACGAGTTCATAAATTTCCTGCTGACATGTTAGAATACTTTATGCTTAAATGCACTACTGGGAAATAACCTGATTTATTAAGGTCTTGTAAACACAGTTTACTTGAGTTGCAGGGCTATAGGTTTGCATGTAAACCGGGACAACGGGTGATTTCAAGAACCTGATTTTAGGGAGTGATCAGCATATTGGTGTGCATGTAAACATGCTCAATGAAAAGGAAGTAGTGACAGATCTTTTCTTACATATTGTGACATACATTTGAGTGAACAGACTATCAAAAAAAAAGTAGGGTGGGAACTAACAATTGTTCTATCAATAGGTTGTTGATCGAATGGAGGCAAATAATAAAGCAATAATGTGTTTTTTTCAAAATATGTAATGTATAAGCTTAAGTCTTACTGAAAAATCATACCAGTTCAGTTTTAACAGACCTAGAAAATTAAAATGTATTGTAGATCAGTTTCATCAAGCATCCATGACATTAATCAGACTACAATCGGCTTTGTCGCTGTGTGGCCACTCCTAGTGACGAGCATTAAAAGGGTTAGTTCACCCAAAAATGAAAACTCTGTCATTAATTACTCCCCCTCATGTCGTTCCAAACCCGTAAGACCTTCGTTCATCTTCAGAACACAAATTAAGATATTTTTGATGTATTCCGAGAGCTTTCTGACAGAAGAGAAGTGTCAGAAGTGAAAGTGGTAATAACATTGCAGTCTATTATTTCATCAGAAAATACCCTAATTTGTGTTCCGAAGATGAACGAAGGTCTTATGGGTTTGGAACGACATGAGGTTGAGTAATTAATGACAGAATTTTCATTTTGGGTGAACTAACCCTTTAATACTTCAAATATTTGATTATTTACATACAAATGAAAACTTAAGCTGGGCTATGCAAAAAACTATCAAATATAGACACGACTTCAATGTAATTCTATGGGATTTCTTCACTTATTTTATCGTTCACCTTGCAAAAAATCAAGTGATTGGTGAGAAAAGAAACATCACACTTCTGATCAAAAAGCTGCATGATTTGAGTTATCAATCATACCTGTAACAAAAACTATGTGGGATGAATTATGCACTAATACTACTTATTTAGACTTGCTCAAATCCCCAACTTGCATATAACAATAACTGTGAAGCTTGTGTCTTAAGCAAACACCACTAATACAAATGTACTGTGTCCTTGAAGGAGGAGACATCAGAAAAAAGAAAAACACCAGTCTTCTTGTGTTCAGACAACAAGACGTTTCCCTGAGGAGGATTTAGACCACAGCTCACAGCTGGGTCTTGGCCTCCAGACCTGCTGCGAGACAACATGACTGGTCATGAATCCCTCAGAGATGCAGCCAAGAATCTGTGGGAAGATTTTGTTACAAGCCTAAGGGAGATTTAAAGATGGTAAATACTTAATTTTAGTTTTGTGTGAAGAAAAAAATATAGGCATAAATGGAGTAAAATACAGACATTTAAGACCAACAATGCTTTCAAAATCCTGTATGTGTGGGAAGACTTGCTTACCACCCTATTATTACCAAGCTAATCGTGTGCACTTGTCTGGCTCTAAATGACACTGAGTACACACACAGAGAGAGAGAAAGAGAGAGAGAGAGAGAGAGGAATGGGAAAATATAAACAGAGAGGTTAAAGAGGCGAGTAGTTTATCAGAGAGGTACAGGTAAGACATTGAAATATCACTTTTTAGAAGTACAGAAGAAAATGAATGCAAGAAAGCAAAACATATGCAAAGCAGTCAGACACAACAAGCTCTTCTGAGTATGAAAATAATGAATAAAGTATGTGGGTTGTGAAAATTCTGACACACTAATTGGGGTTCTTGTTGGTAAAGATCTGACCGGTTTAGGCGCCTCGTTACCCTTAGGGTATAATTAGCGTAGCGTCCTCAGTCCACAGTCATTCAATTAAGAGTCTGTTCTGTCGTGCATGCTAAAACAGATGTAGCTGGGTAATTGTCTTCATTCTGAGCACTTCTGATGAAAGGTGGTCTAAGTGGCTGAGCATATCAGTACATACATACCTAATACTGCCCAGAAACAAACCTGCAACTGTACAACTGATGTTATAGATACAATATCACAGGCTAATTTATAAAATTAGTTCTAAAGTTCAGTTCATATAGATGTACTGTATCTCTTGTAGTTAAAAACAATTACTTATTTGTGAATATCCAGCAATTACTTTGTGGACTCTAAAGGAGCGTTAACACGTACAGCGATTCACAATGACAAGGGTTTCCAGGGATGCAACAAAGTTTAGAACTTTATGCAAATGAGCATCAATGTGATGTGGCAGCTACCA
>NW_028155963.1:0-17176 GCF_963993115.1 Abramis brama | reverse complement strand
ACACACACACACACACACACACACACACACATACCTACTTAACCACAATGTGAGGACGTATGACTGGGAACCCTACCTTTAGGGACACCCCTTTCTGAAGGGTCTAGAGACAAAAGAAAGATATGACTGCACTTCTGGAGAAGCTGTCATCACAATTATCACTTGATTTTATCAATAAAAGCCTTCCTTAAAGACCTGACATTTTGCCTTCACTTTAGGGACAGTATTTTTTATGTCCATTTTGGGGACATTAAACACAAACTCTGATGAAGTCATACTTTGAGGACCATGGTGATACACATACTCTGGTTAAGGTATACTTTCAGGACATTGTTGAGATGTTATATATTATTTATCCTAAGAAGACAGAAGTAGAATATTACAATTCAAAGTTCCAATACTGGACAGTGAAATCAAGCTAGTGCAGAGATACAGGTGTGAGAGAGTAAACTGGGTTTCTTCTTTTCTGCAAGATCACTGTAAATGGGTAGCCTACATTTTTTGTCTGATTTGTAGCTTGAGATCAAGTGCCTTTGGCTGCTCAGTTGGGGAATGACAATTAACATTCAGAAATATTATTGATTTGACCGATTGACTATCAGAAGCAAAAGATGAACAGAATTGAGCTGAATAATAACACTATTGTCTTTAATTTCAACTGTAAAACAGCTCTACATTATTCATTTCATAATTGTTGACATTTGCAAGTTATTTTATGTCTGTGAAGCTCCTTTGAAACCATCTGTATTGTATCATGCGCTATAGAAATAAAACGGACTTCACTTCATGGCAGAGAACCTTTCACTGACCACCGGCTGCATCCCTCTAGTTAATTTAGCATCGACTGTAAACTAATCATTATCACAAAAACATCTTAAGGAGTTTTCCTCATCAGAGTCATCTTTGGCTACACACTGGGGTTAAGACATTAGGCATGTTCTTCTGTAAAGTGTAGTAATTGTCAAAAAAAACTCTATACAAATAAAAATAGTGATACACACTCTCCGATTAAATGACTCTTTGGGGACTCGAGTGACACACACACTCCGATTAAATGACTCTTTGGGGACTCTAGTGACACACACACTCCGATTAAATGACCCTTTGGGGACTCTAGTGACACACACACACTCCGATTAAATGACCCTTTGGGGACTCGAAGTGACACACACACTCCGATTAAATGACTCTTTGGGGACTCTAGTGACACACACACACTCCGATTAAATGACCCTTTGGGGACTCGAGTGACACACACACTCCGATTAAATTACCCTTTGGGGACTCTAGTGACACACACACTCCGATTAAATGACCCTTTGGGGACTCGAGTGACACGCACACTCCGATTAAATGACTCTTTGGGGACTCTAGTGACACACACACACTCCGATTAAATGACCCTTTGGGGACTCGAGTGACACACACACTCCGATTAAATGACTCTTTGGGGACTTAAGTGACACACACACTCCGATTAAATGACTCTTTGGGGACTTAAGTGACACACACACTCCGATTAAACGACCCTTTGGGGACTCTAGTGACACACACACACTCCGATTAAATGACCCTTTGGGGACTCTAGTGACACACACACACTCATATTAAACGACTCTTTGGGGACTAGAGAGACACACACACTCCGATTAAATGACTCTTTGGGGACTCTAGTGACACACACTCTGATTAAATGACTCTTTGGGGACTCTAGTGACACACACACACACTCCGATTAAATGACTCTTTGGGGACTAGAGACACACACAAACTCCGATTAAATGACTCTTTGGGGACTCAAGTGACACACACACACACTCCAATTGAACGACTCTTTGGGGACTCTAGTGACACACACTCCGATTAAATGACTCTTTAATATTAACAGTCTTGGACACATTGTGTTGAAAGTGCACATTGCAGTTAATGACAGAACTTCAAATTATTCTTTTTTTTAAAAGAACAACAATGAAAAATCAATTAACTTGGAGGTGGGAATGATTCTCAGTGCCCAACTATCCTCTGTACTTCCTCCATCCACCCTTCTTCAAAATCTCTCTACTTCCTCCTTTACATTCTCTCCTCCCTCTTTAACTCTACTCCTCCCTCTTTAACTCTACTCATCCCTCTTTAACTCTACTCATCCCTCTTTTTACCCGCTTTACTCCTTTTCATCCTCTTTAACTCTACTCCTCCCTCTTTAACTCTACTCCTCCCTCTTTAACTCTACTCCTCCCTCTTTAACTCTACTCCTCCCTCTTTAACTCTACTCCTCCCTCTTTAACTCTACTCCTCCCTCTTTAACTCTACTCCTCCCTCTTTAACTCTACTCATCCCTCTTTAACTCTACTCATCCCTCTTTTTACCCGCTTTACTCCTTTTCATCCTCTTTAACTCTACTCCTCCCTCTTTAACTCTACTCCTCCCTCTTTAACTCTACTCCTCCCTCTTTAACTCTACTCCTCCCTCTTTTTACCCACTTTACTCCTTTTCATCCTCTTTAACTCTACTTCTCTTCATCCTCTTTAACTCTACTCCTCACTCTTTTTACCCGCTTTACTCCTCCCTCTTTATCCTCTTTAATTCTACTCCTCCTCTTCACCTCTTTAACTCTACTCCTCCCTCTTTTTACCCTTTACTCCTCCCTCTTTTCATCCTCTTTAACTCTACTCCTCCCTCTTTTTACCCTCTTTACTCCTCCTCTTCATCCTCTAACTACTCCTCACTCTTTTTACCCGCTTTACTCCTCCCTCTCTTTATCCTCTTTAACTCTACTCCTCCATCTTTTTACCCTCTTTACTACTCCCTCTTTTCATCCTCTTTACTCCTCCTCTTCATCCTCTAACTCTACTCCTCACTCTTTTTACCCGCTTTACTCCTCCCTCTTTTCATCCTCTTTACATTTACTCCCTCTATTCATCCCTTATATTAGGTGTGCTGGACATGGGCTGTGGCTGGATGTAACCGATTGGTGAGAGTTGCCGTGTGCAGACGAGAGAATGTGATGTCAGACACTTTCTGCTTCCCGTAGTGACGCTCAGGCTAAGTTTGCATACTTTACCACAGCTGAAGTGGAATAAACGCATTATTTTCCAGATACAGATATTTCAGAGACATTTTCATTCAATACATGCACTACTGTTTGTACAAGAATAAAGTTCAAAATAAGCCTAAATACCAGTGAAGTGGGGTCTACATTGTTTTATTTTGATAAACATTTATCGCAACTACATGAAAAGAGCTTTTACTGTTATAAAGAACAGATTTGTGATCCTTAGTGGAACTGAAGGTGTGAGAAGAAACATGAAACGCACGTGATCGTTGTCAAGCGGTGTACTCTGCCAATCGTGGATTAGCTGTGTCATCATCAGAGCTCGTGAGTCGCTCTAGAGAATCTGCTCTGGCTGAGTCCTCCTGCTCTCCAATCACTCTCATTGTACTCTGATGCCTTATGGCACAGTCACGGGCGTCGCTGTCTGAAGTCGGACACAAGTTCTAACCATCAAGCACTGCTCAAGTTAGCCGCTGATCGTTCTGTGCAGCGCTGCATGAAGTCCAACAAGCCTAATGTAAAGGGGACGTAAAGATGGAGGAGAGAATGTAAAGGGGACGTAAAGAGGGAGGAGAGAATGTTAAGGGGACGTAAAGAGGGAGGAGAGAATATAAAGGGGACATAAAGAGGGAGGAGAGAATATAAAGGGGATGTAAAGAGGGAGGAGAGAATGTAAAGGGGACGTAAAGAGGGAGGAGAGAATGTAAAGGGGACGTAAAGAGGGAGGAGAAAATGTAAAGGGGAATGTAAAGAGGGAGGAGAGAATGTAAAGAGGGAGGGGAGAATGTAAAGAGGATGTAAAGGGGAGGAGATAATGTAAAAGGGGAGGAGAGAATGTAAAGGGGATGTAAAGAGGGAGGAGAGAATGTAAAGGGGATGTTAAGAGAGAGGAGAGAATTTAAAGGGGATGTAAAGAGGGAGGAGAGAATGTAAAGGGGACGTAAAGAGGGAGGAGAGAATGTAAAGGGGACGTAAAGAGGGAGGAGAAAATGTAAAGGGGACGTAAAGAGGGAGGAGAGAATGTAAAGGGATGTAAAGAGGGAGGAGAATGTAAAGGGGACGTAAAGAGGGAGGAGAAAATGTAAAGGGGATGAAAAGAGGGAGGAGAGAATGTAAAGGGATGTAAAGAGGGAGGAGAATGTAAAGGGATGTAAAGAGGGAGGAGAGCATTAGGCTTGTTGGACTTCATGCAGCGCTGCGCAGACCGATCAGCAGCTGACTTGAGCAGTGCATGCCGGTTAGAACTTGTGTCCGACTTCAGACAGCGAAGCCCCGTGACTGTGACGTATGGTATCAGAGTACGGCGAGAGCGATTGGAGAGCAGGAGGACTCAGCCAGCGCAGCTTCTCCAGAGCGACTCATGAGCTCTGATGACGACACAACTGATCCACGATTGGCCGAATCCACTGCAACACAATGATTAAGAGTTAATTCTCACACCTTTAGTTCCACTAATGCTCACAAATCTGTTTTTATAACAGTGAAATCCCCTTTCATGTAGTCACGCTGTTATATTGTCATGTTTATCCAAATAAAACTGATACAATGTAGACCCCACTTCATCGGTATTTAGGCTTATGTTGAACTTTATTCTTGTACAAACAGATGCTGTATTAAGCAGTACATGTATTGCATGAAAATGTCTCTGAAATATCTGTGTATTTGGCAAATAATGCATTTATTTCACTTCAGCTGTGGTAAAGTATGCAAACACAGCGTGAGCGTCTCTCAATTTTAATTTCTATACCTTTATCCTTATTTCTTTTAATTTAGCTCCATTTCTTACAAAAAGAGTATAATGTGCAAAGTGTTAAAGTGTTTGTGCCTCCCTACAAACCACCCTTTCTTTAAGAGTCGTGATCCTGTTCCGCACATAATTTCTCACACCAGTCCATGTTCGCTGCTTCAAAGCTTCTGGCTCTGCGTCACTACGGGAAGCAGAAAGTGTCCGACTCACGTGTCTGTTTTCAGCTCCTCCCGCCTGCACACTGCAACTCTCACCGATCGGTTACATCCAGCCACGGCCCATGTCCAACACACCTATTCACTCTTCCCTTTTTATCCTCTTAACATTCTCTCCTCCCTCTATGACAGAAATATCAAAAAGTTTAACATGACATTCCATCCAACTTCATTGCAACTGAACAAAGAAAACTGAATAATGAAAATTGACTATCTTAATATCCTCTACTTCTTCATTAGCCTTCTTATACTCTAACTTTGCACTTTATATTCTGTTTCATTCCATCCTCAAAATATTTCTACACCTATATCCTCATTTCTTTTAATTTAGCTCCATTTCTTACAAAAAGAGCATAATGTGCAAAGTGTTAAAGTGTTTGTGCCACCCTACAAACCACCTTTTCTTTAAGAGTCGTGATCCTGTTCCGCACATAATTTTTCACACCAGTCCATGTTCGCTGCTTCAAAGCTTCTGGCTCTGCGTGAATGCATCTTTCACAGTCTTGCTTACCAGGAACTTTGTATGTCTTGATGAACTTCATCATGTGTCTCTCTACTGCTTTTACCTCACTGTCCTCCCATTTCTTTTTTGGAGCGTTTGAAGAACCTATGAAATAGTTAAAAACAAGTAAATACTCATTACACATTCTCATTACAACTAAATTGGTGAGTAAAGACCAAATCAAGACTAATGTGTCCTAATGTGTATATTTTTTTCATTTGGCTGGATATTGCTGCATGGAGCTGATTCATGTTTATTTGATTATTGTTGTTTGTGTAGTTTAGAGATTTTTCTTACCTTGATCCTCCCATGAAACAGATTGATCAGATTGAACAAGTTGATCAGTCTCTGCTGGTGCTGTTTTCTGAGATAGGTCACTGTAATCCTCCTCATCACTTGACATGGAATCACCTTGGGCCTCAAGTTGCTCTAAATAATTCACTGACAAAAAAATTTACACTTTATTGCTTATACTTACCATCTGTGACATGATTATATATGTTACCGGCAAAGTGTGAAATCCCGTTATTGTATAGAATGCCTGATGGTTACCTAAGTTACCTACCTACATTACCTAGGGCATTCTATAGAATTCCGGATTACACACTTTGCCGGTAACATATACATTGTTTTGCAAATATGTAAAGAACAGATACACACAGACAGTCCAAGTATACTCGTACCATTTGGGTCAATTTCAATGTCATCAAGTTTCTTTCCTTTGTAGTCAGACAGTGTTCCTTTCTCCATGGCCATTAGCAGCTGGGAGAGCACTTGTTCAACAGGATGGGGTCTGATGTGACCAAACATACCAAAAATCAGCTCAGATGAATCGGATGGTAGTTCTTCTGGACATGACATTGTCAAAAGTGCTTTGATACATCCAACATCTCCCAACGAGGCAGGTAGTTCATCTGATCAATTTATGACTGTACCATCACCAAAAAAGATGAAATGCCAATCTAAAGAGACAAACACCTTGTCTGGTGATAAGACTTTTATTCAGTCAATGCCATCACCAAAGACGGAACTCCGCAAGGCGTACAAGAAGCAGTATTGCCTTAATTGCTCTAAGCCATATTCAAAAATGGCAAGACACCTTGAATTTGTCCATCGCAACGAAGTGGGGGTTGTAAAGGCAATAGCATTTCCAAAACATTCCAAAGAAAGACGAGTACAGTTGAACCTCCTTTGAAAAAGGGGCAACTTTGCCCACAACACAGATGTGGTGAGACAAGGACATGGGGAGATGATTGCCTACTACCGTTCAAAAAATAGACAAAGAGCCAAAGAATTTATTCACTGCATTTACTGCCAAGGGCCTTATAACAAGCGTAGCCTTTGGAAACATATCAAAAACTGTCCTCTGAAACCTAAAGATGATGATGCCCAGGGCAGGAAAAGAGTTCGACCTCTGTGTGCTCTAAACACACCAGTCGGCTTAGAAGTGAGCAAAGGTTTCAAGAAAATAGTGTCCTTTATGAACTATGATGAAGTTTCGCGTGTAGTTCATACTGACAGATGCATCTTTCCTTTGTAGTCAGACAGTGTTCCTTTCTCCATGGCCATTAGGACTTTACTCATTTTTGCCAGCTGCAGTGTTCCCTCTGCGATGGACAAACTCAAGGTGTCTGGCCATTTTTGACCATGTCATGTCCAGAAGAACTACCATCCGATTCATCTGAGCTGATTTTTGGTATGTTTGGTCAACATCGCTGTAGTCTGTGACATCGCTGTAGTCTGTGTCACAGACGGTACTTCCTGAATACTGAATGAGAGAATATAACACTTACTCAAGGCAGTGGTTCCTGTAACATTATGTTTCATCGCATTGTGGATACTGGCAAGCAAAGTCATAATTATGCCAAAAAAATTGAGCATATAAAGTATCACATGGCAAGTCACATACCTGTCTTTTTCTTGATGGCCTTAAAGAGGATATCTGGAAGAGGAGAAATACAAACAAATATAAATAATATATAATTTCATATAATCTATTGTTAGTTCTACAAGTGCAATACAGCCAGACCATCCCAATAATTAAGCAAATTAATCTACCCACCTCCCTTAATGAGAGTGTCTCAGACATCTGCGATTTTGAATCACTGATAAGAGTGAAGATAAGGGTGGAGCAAGAGAAGATGATGATGATGATGATGAAGGCTGCGCATAGGAAGGCAATGAAGGCTGCCCAGGCGAGGATGATGAAGATGAAGGCTGCCCAGGCGAGGATGATGAAGATGAAGGCTGCCCAGGCGAGGATGATGAAGATGAAGGCTGCCCAGGCGAGGATGAGGATGATGAAGAGGAAGGCTGCCCAGGCGAGGATGAGGATGATGAAGATGAAGGCTGCTCAGGCAAGAATGATGAAGATGAAGCCTGCCCAGGCGAGGATGATGAAGGCTGCCCAGGCGAGGATGAGGATGATGAAGAGGAAGGCTGCCCAGGCGAGGATGATGAAGATGAAGGCTGCCCAGGCGAGGATGAGGATGATGAAGATGAAGGCTGCCCAGGCGAGGATGATGAAGGCTGCCTAGGCGAGGATGAGGATGATGAAGGCTGCCTAGGCAAAGATGAGGATGATGAAGATGAAGGCTGCCCACGCGAGGATGATGAAGATGAAGCCTGCCCAGGCGAGGATGATGAAGGCTGCCCAGGCGAGGATGAGGATGATGAAGAGGAAGGCTGCCTAGGCGAGGATGATGAAGATGAAGGCTGCCCAGGCGAGGATGATGAAGGCTGCCTAGGCGAGGATGAGGATGATGAAGGCTGCCCAGGCGAGGATGATGAAGGCTGCCCAGGCGAGGATGAGGATGATGAAGGCTGCCTAGGCGAGGATGATGAAGATGAAGGCTGCCCAGGCGAGGATGATAAAGGCTGCCTAGGCGAGGATGATGAAGGCTGCCTAGGCGAGGATGAGGATGATGAAGGCTGCCTAGGCAAAGATGAGGATGATGAAGATGAAGGCTGCCCACGCGAGGATGATGAAGATGAAGCCTGCCCAGGCGAGGATGATGAAGGCTGCCCAGGCGAGGATGAGGATGATGAAGAGGAAGGCTGCCTAGGCGAGGATGATGAAGATGAAGGCTGCCCAGGCGAGGATGATGAAGGCTGCCTAGGCGAGGATGAGGATGATGAAGGCTGCCCAGGCGAGGATGATGAAGGCTGCCCAGGCGAGGATGAGGATGATGAAGGCTGCCTAGGCGAGGATGAGGATGATGAAGATGAAGGCTGCCTAGGCGAGGATGAGGATGATGAAGGCTGCCCAGGCGAGGATGATGAAGGCTGCCTAGGCGAGGATGAGGATGATGAAGGCTGCCCAGGCGAGGATGATGAAGGCTGCCCAGGCGAGGATGACGAAGGCTGCCCAGGCGAGGATGATGAAGGCTGCCCAGGCGAGGATGATGATGATGATGAAGGCTGCCCAGACGAGGATGATGATGATGAAGGCTGCCCAGGCGAGGATGAGGATGATGAAGGCTGCCCAGGCGAGGATGATGATGATGAAGGCTGCCCAGGCGAGGATGAGGATGATGAAGGCTGCCCAGGCGAGGATGAGGATGATGAAGATGAAGGCTGCCTAGGCGAGGATGAGGATGATGAAGGCTGCCCAGGCGAGGATGATGAAGGCTGCCTAGGCGAGGATGAGGATGATGAAGGCTGCCCAGGCGAGGATGAGGATGATGAAGGCTGCCTACTAGGCGAGGATGATGAAGGCTGCCCAGGCAAAGATGATGAAGGCTGCCCAGGCGAGGATGATGAAGGCTGCCCAGGCGAAGATGATGAAGGCTGCCCAGGCGAGGATGATGAAGGCTGCCCAGGCGAAGCTGATGAAGGCTGCCCAGGCGAGGATGAGGATGATGAAGGCTGCCCAGGCGAGGATGAGGATGATGAAGGCTGCCCAGGCGAGGATGAGGATGATGAAGGCTGCCCAGGCGAGGATGAGGATGATGAAGGCTGCCCAGGCGAGGATGATGAAGGCTGCCCAGGCGAAGATGATGATGATGAAGGCTGCCCAGGCGAGGATGAAGGTGGCATGGGTGGCGCAGGAGCTGGTGACGGTGATGAGGACAGGGCAGGAGAGCATGAGGTTGATGAGGCCATTATAGAGGTGGACAAAGCACAGGGTGCCGATGAAGAGGGTGCATCAGATGTGGATGCGACTGAGGATGACTGTGACAGCTTGAAATATAATTTGAATAAAAATATAAGGTCTAAAAGCAAAAGGACTAAGCAAACTGTTAATTAATAAAATAAATGAATAATAAAATAATTAACCGTTAATTGACTGAGGCGTTGATCACAGAATAGTGTGATTATGTTCACATATTACTCACCAAACAAACTTTTTGTGATTGCTGTTTAGCAATCTTGTGTTCCTTTTCAATTTCTGCTCTGTTAAAACGTTCATAGCAATCTTCATGATGTTGTCTTAATTTTGCCAATCTTGATTGAAACCGCTTCTGCAGATATATAAAGAGGTATTTAGCTTAAACAAGAATAAAATGTACATTAGCAATATTGAAAACTGTGGCACCCATTTCAGACAAGAACAAACACACTGTAGGAGTGAACAAAAAATGTTTTGCACATTTCAAAGCAAAGATCATTAATAAAATAAAAACTCTAAACAAACATTTATACAAACTTTACATACAAATTGTGACAATAGTCACATTAATAGTTACATTGGTTCAGAGTCAGACATTTAAACTCTGAACCAATAACTATACTTAACTAGCAGAGGTTGGTAGTAAGGCGCTACATTTACTCCATACCATCCAAGTCATTTTTAGTTTGTTTGTTTTAATTGTGGGTACATTTTACATAAGTGTGGGTACATAAGTACATTTCTAATGGCAATACAATTTTGTATCATTTGAAGCGTTTATACACTAGTGACGGGTCGTCATGAACGAATCTTTAATATGACTCGGGACTACCGAGTTGTCTCAGAGAGTGATTCGTTCATTTTGCGCTGACCGCACATGCCCAACATCCCATGGGTTCTGTACTGGAAACAGAAATGATTAGTTCATCTCTCGAGACTTCGGGTCCAAGTCTTTCGTTCTTCCGGTCAGTCCCACAGAGGCTATGCTGTCAGTACCGGAAAGATAAATGATTAGTTCACCTATCAAGTCCACGAAAACTCAAAAGATGAACTAATCAATTCTGTATCCGGTAGCGACTGCATAGCTCAGCCTATATGGGGCTGTCACGTGATGCACGAATGACTTGAACCCAAAGTCGATAGACTCGAAACGTGAACTAATCAATACTGTATCTGGTACTACAGACTGCAAAGCTCAGTTTATGAGGATCACGGGATGATCGAACGGCTTAGATCGGGAGGTGAGGTAAACTAACAGAATGCATAGCCTGAAGACCCAAATAAATAAATTAACTGTTTCTCATAATATGGCCTTTTTCTTGCATTGCAATTTTTTTCTTATTCTAAATGCGATCAACATTTGATGTGTTTGGGGAATTTGGCTAACATGTAACATTTTAAATACATTCTGCTGAAATGAACGAAATAACTTGAAAAAAGATTTGTTCATTTTGATGAACGAGATTTAAAGATCTGAGTCAGTAAAATGATCCGAACTTCCCACTACTATTACACACGTGTGCTGGATGAAGTGGATATGCACCTACAATCAACTAAAACCAAACCTTTAAAAAGCATCCTATGGTTTGCCAGCGATAAAGATCTTTTCGAGTTGAACACCTGAGCGCCAGCTGTTAGTGGTTGCCTGTGTTGCGTGTTCATTATTTTGGGGGCCGAGCAATGAAGGGAGGGGTGTGTCTGTTTGGGTGTCGATTTCAAATATCAATAGTGTTTCTCAGAAATCACTCACTGCACTTTCAACTAGCTGGCAGTAAACATCAGTAGATAGTTGCTGCATGTATGAGATGGTTACCGTTTTATTCATTGATGTTATTGCTTTGCCTGACTGCTTATATGGACCATTGCTGTTCACCTTGTCCAATTCAGGAGAAGAAACAGAAGCTGAACAATGGGGCTGGATGTCAGAAAAGAAACCAGTGAATATCAAAATCAGAATATTTGTAAAGGACAGAAAAACTTGTTCATGTTCATTCCTCTAGCTGTCCTACACGTTATCTATCATTTCTTTCACACACAACTCTACGCTGAAAGAGTCAATAATATAATGATACAGATGTTTTAAAGTGGACTTACCGATTTCTGCAGACCCAAACTGCTGGCTGGCTTTTTATCAGTGGATTCTGCTGATGCTTTATTCAAAGGCTTGAGAAATATGAGACCACAATCACATGGTAACTAATCAGAATGAGAGTTAAGATTATGAGATTTGTGAGAATTACTGATTAATCTCTTTAGCATTTTCTTGATAGTACCTTGACTCGCCATGGCCAATCTGAGTCGCCATAATTGTAAGTGATTTCCTCCCCTGGTAGAATGTCTCGTACAGCAAAGAGACACAGGTGAGGTTTTCTGCTCACTTCAACGGTTCTCATTTTGCAAGTATTTCTGGTCTCATCATTTACATAAGTCTTCCCAAGGACGAGTCTTCTTTAGATGCATCCATGCTATAAAGACATAAAATGACCACTCAGTACTAGCTAGACATGTACAGTTATTATAAGTGGTTCTGAACCCCAGTCCTGGGAACCCACCACTCTGCATATGCTGTATGTCTGGTGTTTTAATCCACCTGATTCAGATGAGGAGTTCATCATCAGAACACAGCTCTATGAACTCAACTGAGTGTGTCAGGTGAAGGAGACATACAGAATCTGCAGAGAGGAGGGTCTGAGAACCACTGATCTATATGATATATGAGATTAAATGGCGCACTGCAACATCCTCTCAGCTCTCAGATAAAGGCATCTAAAATTAATCATTTTGTTCTCTTTAGGGAATACAGGGAAAGCCAATTTAGATGACTCAAGGAAACTGCACTCAGTACTCTTAATGTCAGTTCATGTTGAATTTTAATTATTAGGGTGTGTTCACACCTGGCATGTTTGTTTAGACTGTTAGTGTGGTTAATTTGAATAAGTGTGAACACTGCCATCTGAAACCTGGTGCCACCAAACAAGAGGATCCAGATGCTGAATAAATAGGTCTCAGTTGGCTTCCAAACGAACTCTGGTGCGGTTCGAATGAAAAAAGAATGTAACATGGACCCAGAGACATGTAAACGAACCAAAAACAGGAAGATGTGACCCTAAAAAGGACAGACTGGTCAAGCATAACAGGTTTGACAATAGAAATGCCAATCTGAACACTAAGCGGACCCGGACCAAACGAACCAAGCGAACAGAACTCCAGGTATGAACACATCCTAAGTATTTTACAGTTCCAGATATTTTAGCATCCTTACTACATCAATCCAACAGTTCTGTACTCACCACCAATTTTTGCCATGCCACTGAAAATCAAACAGGAACGTGTTCTCAGCTTCAGTGTAGTGTTCAGTTCGGTCGGAAGAAAGCTCTAAAGAGGAGAAATACATTAGCTGCAGTTTCTTTAATGTCAACTATTATTTTATTACTAAA
Organism: Abramis brama; assembly: GCF_963993115.1. Taxonomy (NCBI): domain Eukaryota; kingdom Metazoa; phylum Chordata; class Actinopteri; order Cypriniformes; family Leuciscidae; genus Abramis; species Abramis brama. The sequence goes on along the minus strand of NW_028155963.1, from coordinate 4,112 downwards.
AGTTCTCTACCATATGACGTACATTATACGATGTGAAAGGGAAATTACTTAAGGAAAATAGTCAAAAGTCAGGCTAATCTCAAAGCATGATTTGCTTTTTATACTTTACATTATACTTTTAAGTCTTAAAATTATACAGTTAAAATTACATACATTTTCTTACACAAACCTATTTTTGCAGGCCAACCCGGTAGTAGTTGAACATCCCCTGGTTTCCTCCACAAAAACCCACTGGGATTTGCAGAAAATAAGCTAAAGTTAATCTATAAACTACACCACGGTTGACCAACTTCAACTTCCTTACGATGAAGCTTCAACAACTGTGTTGCATTATTTTAAAAGACAATTCTGTTTGTTTATTATTTGCATCTCTTTCAGGTAGTTTTTCTTTGTGGTATATGGATGTTTTATGTGGCTTCTATAGTTTAGATAAAAGTATAGAGTTTTTTTTTTTTTTTGTTGATAAATGTGCCTCCAGGAACTCTAAAGCTTTAAAATCCATCTCCCTGTGTAATATTTATAATGTTTCTGCATTATTATAATGCATGTTTGACTGATTGTGTGATGTATACATCCCCATCCCTACATCTACCTAGAATAGTTTGCAAGAGTGCGATTATAAACACAACGAGGCTGTGAAAGTGACTAGATGAGTTAATCTGTTCAGCTGATGACGTTTAATGTCCCAGACAACCCGTCTCCCATTTAGACACTTGTTAACAACTGCCTTTTACCAGACAAGTAAAGGCTTTTAAAAAAAACACACAAGAGAGTATTACTATTTTATGTTGTGGAGTAAAGCGTGAAAATATCTTGATCTTGTGCTAACCATGGATCTTATTTCAGGAATTTAACCAAAACCCATTGATCATGTTTACATGCACACCGATACGCTGATAACAAAATAAAATCACCTTCTTGAAATAATCCATTATCCAGGTTTACATGCAAACCAATAACCACGTAAACCACTACTTTATAAGTAAATCAGGTTAATGACGTCAAAACCTAACCATTCGTTTATCTGACTGTGTATTTCATATGTCATGTCAGTTGTGATGTTAAATAAAGCCCAAGAGTATTCCAGAATTTCAGAGGAAAACTTCCAGACTCATATTCTCCTCTCATGCAGTATCGGGTGCAGGATTTTGACTGTACCACTTCTGAACGAGATGAGAATACTTTTAAGAGGTTCTTGGGTCAAGAAAACACTCGCTCTGTCTGGATGTGCTTTAATCCAAAATAAGGACACTTTCCTGTCACACATCACACATGCTCCCTTCAATAAGCCACAGAACACAGAGGTTAATGTGTTTACATGCCGGGCAAATCTGCAAATAAGGGGCAAAAATCTATCTGTGTCGATTGGTTTATGCTTATGCTGTTTATGGTGACCTTAGTCTGCGTTTACATGACCACATGCACTGTCGGCTTATTATGCATAACTGGGTTCAGAATGTGCAAATAAACATTGACTTTGGGTTGATGGAACCAGAAATGCAAAAATGTAACTGGTTTTGTTTAACTTGTGAAACATGGATATTAGTTGGCCTAACAACCATATGACTCACCTCACATTAAATTCTCAGTTTTGTAGATTAACGTTATTACTAAACTGCTTAGTAATTTATACTTGCCTTTATATTTGCTGATGAACTGCTCTCGAAGCCCAGGCTTGTCGGTTTCACAGGTAATGTGATGCTCAGCGTCCTGCAGAGGTTTTTTACGCCTTTTATTTCCCAGCATGCTGAATTTCTTTCTTGAAATGACTGAAAAAAATAAATAAAATAAATATAAGGTGAATGAAATAAATAAGCATATTTAAAAAAATCTTGTTGATCTTACTGGAATTGTTCACCCAAAAACATACATAATTAACATACAATTATATTAATTGTTGTTTCAATTGAACCTCATGTTGTTCCAAACCTGTGTTGTGTTTTTTTCTGTTAAACACTAAAGTATATCTTTATATTATATCAACAGAGCTCTATTCAATGACAGCACATGTGACCAGTCAACAACAGGCATTTAGATAAAAAAGGCAATGTCAATGATGCCAAAAACCATTAGTTCTTGTGTGCCTTGTGACCACAATTGACATCAATCTACTGTATATTCATATTTGATTTAAGAGCGTATGGGAGATTTTCAGTCAGTAACCAGCTAGATTCATAGGGGCTATTTTTAATGTGCTTTTGGTCTGCTTTGGATTTGACACACACAATAAAAATACTATAAAGTGTCTATGTACTGGCATTGGGCAAAAAAGCTCTATAAAGATAAATAATAATAAGAACAGGCATATAATGTAATAAAAAATATTATATAAAATAAAAATTATCAAATAATAATGATATAAAAAAATGGAATTCATTATTTCATTATTTATACAAATTACTGTTGATAGTTGACAACACTTTTGATTAAAAAAAAAAACAATGATATAGGCTAGTAGACTATCACTGACTCAGTTGTTTAGATTAATTTGCAGAATCTAAAGTACTATTATATAAAAAATAACAAAATTCTATTTACTGGCCATTGCCTACAAGTTGGCAATAAACTTTTTCTTTATTGCAGCAAATCATCATATTAGAAGCAAACTCAAATACAGTCGAGAAGTAAATAAAACCCTAAGGAAAAAATAATTAAACAACTAAAATAAACACATCTTACTAACTTTCATATTTCACAATGTATTTAGTTATCATGCATTTTGAGGACAAGTCTAGATCTCACCTTTAGCCTTTAATGCGTGCGTGGTGGGGGTTGTCGTCGTCTGTTTCGCGTCCCATTGTCACGTGTCTGCATTTCCCGGGAAAACACATCCACGGTCGCAGACTTGCGTAAATGACGTAATTACGTATTTGGATTTCACGTTGAAATTGTGACTACATTTATTTAACCTAATAGAACATTATCTGATGGCAAGAATCTTTTTTTCCACAGTTTTAATCACAGTACTCTTTCTTCAAACTAAAAAAAAACAAAACAAAAAAACCTGTGGTGAAGTGAGTCTTTCCAGAGTGTCTTTTCCGGTCTTTTCTAGTGGACAGAGCACATGATCACTTTTAAACGAATCCACCCGCCTCGAACTAGGAACCACTGCGCATGTGCGTACAAACACAGGTTTAAAAGAGCAAAAAATGCCTAAATGAGCAACCTAGATCTCTTGAACAGGCATATTATTTTCTACTAATATCATTAATCAAAATAGTAAATTGATGTCTGCAAATATACAGCAGGGCTGATATGAGCTGGTATATCTCCAGTTCTGCACTTGTCTGTGTTGTTGTCATTTCATCAGTGTCCCACAACTACTTCAGAATTTATTTGAGTTAAGAAGGGGGAAGGAGTGTGGATTATTTCGAGGCTCAAAATTAAACTTTAACGTGTAATTTAACAGCATTATCTTTTTATGTATTTAATAAATGAATGGTATTTACATTAAAGGGCGGAGAAGCTGTTAGACAATGTAAAAGTGCTTTAAAAACGCATAGCCACAACAGATTGTCATCTTTTGAGCAGCACTGCTGATTACCTATCTCTCTGTCACTGGTCAGTCTGTTAGTTCATTCATCTCATCTCTTTCACTCTGCAGTCAGTCTCAGTGCTGTGGGGGAAGGGCGCGCACGCGATCAGTCTCACGCCGGTTTCACACCGCAAGCGTCAGCGGCGCGTGAACAGCGCGTATTTTTTTCGGCGTCCATGTTAATCAATGAGTGCATTCACACCGCACGCAGAAGCGGCGCGGCAGCGCGTAGCAGGAGCAGAGCAGGAACAGCAGTGCCGCGATAGTTTCGGCGCCCAGTCTATTTTTAACGCGCCGCTTACGCTGAATTAAAGTGACACGCATTGATCAAGGCCAAAATACACCGCAGTTTTACCCCAAAAGCGCATTGATGATCTATTGTGTTTTAAACAGTCACTCAAATGACCAACAGCAATTTAAAAAGAAAACAAATGTCCAAAAACAAACTTGTTGCCCGAACAATAAAAACAAAGACGAATCAAAAGTTATATAAATGAAATGTTAATAAAATAAGCTTCTTGACAAGTCTTTTCTCTTAAATGTATTTGAAAACGAAATAAAGCAATGCCAACTTACC
>NW_028155964.1:0-17099 GCF_963993115.1 Abramis brama | reverse complement strand
AAGACACACAACTAATTAAACTTCTTAACGAATGCTCTGTCAGTGTGTGACAGAACACCGCAGGACACCTGCATGTGTTGACGAGGTGATTTACAACGACGGTCAAGTTTAAAGAACACATTCAGTTGACCTGGACACCACGACAGGCAGATTCGTCTTAACAATTGCACTCACAGCATCCCCACCTCTGTTTACTTTCCATTTATCAGAAGTCCAGATGAGGCTTGGCTCATCTAAATGGGGATTTCACTGGATGGACACTGACTAATCTATGCTAAAGTGTCTCAAGGCAATTAGACCTATTTAAATGACATGTTTTCCCTCTATTAAAATTGTCATGTTATTCCTGTTAATTAACGTAATTATAGTCTTATTAAGTACTTATTACACTGTAATTACTCCTGGGTGGCAAAAAAATACATAATTAATACCTGCTTTATTCTGTGAACTAAAAGGAGTATTTGAAGAAGAAAATATGTTATGTTTACTACTAAACAATTTAACGTAATAATGCTTGAAGCTGTTGTGGATAGATTTTCTTTTGTTTATTTTGCACAAGTGCATGTGTATTGTGTTGGACGCTTTCTCTTATTGGTATTGACCTGCCGCTCTCCTGGCCATCAACCCTCCTCCCAAACAAAAGGGAGCTGTGAGATCCCCTCTCTGCTGGCAAGGAGGATCATGCCTTGTGCTATTTTTCTCACTCTCTCTCTCTTTCTCTTTCTTTTCACCCTCCCTCCAACTGTCTGCTCACATTTCATTAAGTCAGAAGGAAACAGCACTGGAAGCCATTGCTGGGATCCACTCCTATTAGGCGCCTATTATCATCCCAAATCAGTCACGTTTTAGCATTTAAGTGCCGAAAGTTCACGCCAGATTTTTCAGAACTGTGCCCTGAGGTATGGAGGGCGCATCAAACAGGAAAAGAAAAAGTGTTCCTCTCAATTCCCTCTTCACAGCCTCTGCTAAAAAACACTTTTTTTTCTCTTTCATCCTCTACCAAACAAGTTACTGCTTGCAAAATTGCAGCGGATTTCACAGGGCTGAAGTCAAGGGTGATGGAATGCTTGCTGAAAGAGCCTGGCACAAGTAATGAGTGTTCATGCAACAAGTAAATAAAATGCTCTGTTACTCAACTCAGTGACTCTAAATTTCTTCAAGAATGCTTTTTTTTTTTTTTCTACAACTGTATATAAATTAGCACAGAATCAAAATTTCAATGTACAAAATTTCAGCCAAATTTCGACGTACTACTGCATCATCAAAAGTGGTTGTTAAGAAAGTGATGAGCTGAATTTTGTGCATCTAGTGGTTTAAAATATAATAAAGTCAAATAGCCTACGCCTTTAGACCTGGTACTCCTTTAGCCCGTTATACCCTATATTGGTGCAGTCAAAATTAATGCGTCAAAATATGATAATTTTTTTTTTTGCTTAACAGGCAGCATCCGTTTTTCCCCATCATCCTACGGCTAGCATTACATATCTGTCACACTATTACGAAATTTCTTTGGACACTGCAATGGTCATGATATGACGTCACGCTCTGCAGCGTCTTTTTTTATAAACATGAATTCAACACATAACAAATATTAATACACTCAAAATGTAAAAAACAAAAACAAAAAAAACAACAACAAATAAATACAATCTACTTGGCTTTACTGTTAAAATATAGTTCTTTTAATTCAGCCAAGAGGTCACGCCGTGACGTATCGATCTTATACTGGTCACACTTCACGCTATGCTAATGTCTGTGAATCTCCTGTGACACACAGACACACTCATGTGCACAGAAAGCCGCTTAAGACTGTGCTTGAACAGACAAAAACACACAAGATTATGCCAAAATGCCAGTTTTTTTCAGAGTTGTGAGAAAATGGCATGCGTGTCAGATCCGCCTCATGTGCGGCAGGTCTTAAAGTGATAGCAGCCTAATAAACCTGTTTGTCATTATGGATAATCAAAGAACGAAAGAAAAAGAGAAAATAACTCACTGCTCTTGACTGAATCATTTTTGTAGCTATTTAATTTATAATGTATGCAGTAAAGACAGTGAAGTGTTTGATAATGTTCTTTCATTTCTGTATATCCTACCTGTTACACCTACCTGAAAATCTTAAAGCTGTTTACAAGGTTCCATCGGTCCAAAACAATGAAAACAATAACTTGTTTGTGCATTTTGACAGCAAGTAAACATCTGAAATTGTCTGACTGGGCCAATCGAAAAATTTGAGCCCTGTTATATTGAAGGGCACAGGTAAATGTGACATTTATTATAATGGGTTTATGTAAAGATTGTTTTAAATTCACTTCAATTAAAGTCCCCCTGTAGTCAAAAATTGTCTTCCTTAAAACTCTTCTTTGATTGCCAAAATGGCATATATAAAGTTTTTTTCCTGTAAAAAAAAAAAAAAAAAAAAAAAATCATGCTTTAAATTAACTTGAATTTAACTCCACACTAAATGCTTAATTTAGTTATGCAGAACCATGAATATATTAGCCCCGCCTCCACTCACATGAGCCCAGAGATTCACTCAGCCAACTTACTGAGGTAAACGCTACACAATGGTATCGCTCTTTACAACGTCGGACACATAACGGTAATTAATATTATTAGTATTTTGCTTGGCTATATTATCAAACAGCTAATAAAGTGTTGCTAATGTTAAAATATACCGGGATAACATGGCTTCTCTTGACACTTCCCTGCTTCAGAGCATAGTTAATGATATGCTAAAACCCGCTGGCACGTTTACAGGATTGGTTACAAGGCAGTTTGTCAGAAACACCAGCTATTTTAAACCTCGTTTTAGAGACTCTTTGAGTCTTTAGATCACTGCAGTTTTAAAGAGAAAATACTCAGCAATGGTGTTGACTTATTCATTTGCACATGGTTTGTCTTGAAGCATATTAAAAACAAATAGACATATAAACAACATTAAAAACACGTTTTTCACCACAGGGGGACTTTAAAAGTTGTTATATTTTTTTAAAGCCTAATACATGTTAAAATTGACAGCTTTTACTGTAATGCTGAATGGCTATAATGGCTAAAATTGAGGGAATTTCATTGAGACATCAGTAGCAGTATTGGTATTGGTGATACTGGCCTTCTTTCATAAGAAGAAGCCATCAAACAAATATTAACAATATAGGCTATTGTCTTTATGTTGTTTCTATATTTGGGGATTAAATGGGAAATTATTACAATCAGTATAATACCAGATTTAATGTTAGGTGCAATTACACCTAATTACAGAAACATTTGTGATTAATTAGTACTTTTTTTTAATCGATTGACAGCGCTAATTTGACAGCACTTAAATGTATATATGTGATTGAATTTTGTGAAATAAAATAACATTGAATAGATAAACTTGGCGTTCACAAATTTACAGACTTTCATGTATGATGTCTTTCTCTGAAATACGTACAGTAGTAGGCCTAGTTCCCTCAATAATACAGGTGAAGATATAAAAAAGTGAAATCTAAGATAAGCCATCCCAACTGTAAGTCTACGTTTCTGTAGTAGCTCTGAATCGAACGAATGAAACATGACAGTAAGTTAGACATGCTGAATGTGACATAAACACAACCATTTGCAACCTTGAAAACCAACATACATGAACACATGCCACACTCAATCTCCAGAAAACACACATGCATGCACATGCTACAAACTCTGCGCTCATATTCATACACAAACGCTCACACTCTCACTCTCACACATATATAATTGAGATTTTTCACACAAGGACACAGAGAGCCTGAAGCCAGTGCTTAATTGCACCAGCTATCATTAGAGGGGAAAATCAACAATTTTAAAAATACACCAAGCACCTTTCATCTTCTCCCCTCTCTAATCGCACCAGTAAGAGGCATGGAGAAGAGGAGCTTGATGTAGTCAAACTATCTAAACAGCGCCGGCGGGTGCTGGCGCAATCAGCCGCTCTGAAGTCGATACTACAGGACGTGTCCGTGTGATGTGCGGCCTGTTCCCTCACTGTCAGGGCTCCGCTGGGAAATGTGATGTGACCTGTATCTCGTATTGGGCACATTTCCCCCCTGGTGAATACAGCTCTAAACGGAACCCAGATTCAGAGGGTTAGCTACACTGCTCAGCCAGCACTGCCACACGATTTGTTTGTTTGTTAACTGTAATTTGATGTAGTTTTCATCTGCTGTGCTCCTCCCCCCAACAAATATTCATGTCATGGAGTGAGAAAGAGAGAGAGAGAGAGAGAGAGAGAGAGAGAGAGAGAGAGAGAGAGAAGGCGTTTTCTTCTTGTCTTCCTCTGACTGAAAGGCTGCCTTCGCTCCCCCTGAGGGAAATAGGATAATGAGGATCTGTATGCCTCCGTTCTGTCTCATTTCAATTGGAAATGCCGCACACATTCTAGCAGTCACACACCCTACACTTTGGGTTGGTGATGGCCGTATTATCGTCCCTCGTTTCTTGTCTGACAGTCTATCATGTCCAAGCTCGCGCACACACACACAAAAACACACATCCCCTCGTCACACTCACTTTTTTATACACTGTTTCCACACAAACTGTGAACATAACAAATGCGTTCTTTAGCATTCCAGCGTGCCATACTTTCTTTATATTTCTTTGTGTATATGTGTATTTGTCAGCTTCTTATATTGCAATATGGCAAGTTCTTTATTTTTATTTATTTATTTATTTATTTATTTTTTTATTTTTTTTTGGGGGGGGGGGGTTAAGTTATCTTGTAACTAATTTAGAGATAACTAGACTTTAAACTAATAACAGATTCCATGTCATTATGTCTTACTTTTCATGATATATACACTAGCCTAAATCTAAGATGAGCATGTTTAAATATATATATTTTAAAAAACTACAATACATAACACAAAGTAAATGAAAAACTAAAATGAAGCTTCTGTTTATGAAATTCTTTTTTTACATTGAGAACAACTTATATGAATAGAGATATAACTTCATTTATCAAAGTTTTTGCATACTAAAATATATTTAGAAAGAAAACAAAAATACGTACATTAACAAAATCACTGCTGAAATAACTAATATGACATGGAAAATGTATTGTTCATCTGGAAATATTCTGTTGAATTCTGTGATAATTTATCAATTTATTTAATAACTACAATTTAAACTGGAACTGAAATATATAAAACATAATGGAAATATGCTCATAAAATAAAATGTAAAAAAGTCACTGCTGAAACTTAAACTAAACTAAAATGTAACTTATAAATAAAAAATGAAAACATTAAAATGAAAATAGATTAAAATAAAAACAAATTTGAAAATCTAAAACTGTACTAACCTTGTTACTTTCTTCTTAAGCAGAAATTATGATCTTTATTTTGTACATAAAAATGGAGACTACTTATATATTTTGTTGCGTAAATACTTTAGCTTAGCAATTAGCAGTGATGGCAGCGACGAACTCCGTGGTCATCTGGTACGTTACAGTATAGGTCAAAGTTCTAGTGATATTTGTGATGGCACGGTGCAGCGAGATGCCAATTTAAAGCCAGCAGTCCCCACCTATTATCCTTAATATTGACAAATGCATGAATGTGGTGTCAAGTGCTCATGGTTATCTGCTTGCCTTTCTCTGTGATGCCAGCCCCCCTTGAGTAAACGGCAGATAAACATATTCTCTTCAAACAATCCCAATGACAGCCAAATAGCCTGCTTGTCGCTTGTAAAAAACCCTCTAATGATGCGTGTCGAGGGAGCGGCCTGCCTCCTTGTAGGAGACGAGTCCCTCGTGTATGAGGACGAGGGGGGTGGGATAATAACGATCCCTAAAATATTCCTAAACTCAAATGTCCCACAATACACATACAAAAAAATAAAACAAAATCCTTCTCACCAAACCTTTTCAAGATCTAGCACTTTTTAAAAGTGTCTTATATCTTATTCCCATTTTCCTCTGCTTCCGTTTGTCGCGCTTCCCTTCGCATGCAGAGTCAACATCCATTAGGCTTACCATTAAAGTGTAACTTTTATAATTTCGTCCCAGCCATAGCAGAGAGTGGGATTTTAATCACAGACAATTGGACATGATGGGTACATGCGCATCAGAGTAGAGGCCTTCCTGTTTGAACTTAGTCTCTGCTCGAGATTTGTCTCGAGTGAGTTCTGGCTTCTGCTTAGTGCTCCACTTTTCATAATTAGAGCTGAAACGTTGACGAGACTCTCAGAGAAGCAAGCCGTTATTTTCGAAGCGCAAGTCCTGATACATTTTCCCCGAGGAGGGGGTGAGAGGTAATACGCAAATTCGTATCCATGTTATTTTTATTCATTTTCGCTAATGTGATGCTGTGTTAAACATCACACTACTTCCCTCACCATCAGCACAATCAGAGCGCACTACTCCACCAATTAATGGTGAGAGGAAACGCAAGGGTCCGCTAAGCTAGCTTTTATCATCATATCATCAAAATCATGTTAACAGATTTTTGGTAATGAACTGGCTGATGACACTCATATGAATTCTGCCATCAAAATGCTCCCCGGATATGTTGAATGAGACAGTTGCAATTAACAAGAACTGGTGGCACCATTTGAACTGTTTTATATCTATATGCAATTGATCCATTTCAAAAAGTGCTAGTTTTGAATGAGTTTTTCTCTCATCTCTGTGTGCATATAGATAGTAATGTTCTTGGGTGAATGTTCTGTTACTGTTAAAATCTCACTTTTCAAGGCAATTTCTAGAGAGCTGCTGAAGCAGCCAATGAGAGAGGAATACGCCTGCGTGTCTTAATGACGAGACAGACAGAGCGCTAACGGCTCTTGATTAGCTCCGTTTATCTCTAATTAATTACCTTTACCTAATTAGACACCCTGTTTTGGCTAGACACGGAGTCAAGTAGACTAGATTATTAGCGTGCTCATTGGGCCTTTACAAAAGGCAGAAATTAATGTAACGCTGGGAAAGAATCCTCTGTTTTAATTGCGCAGGTGTTGCCTTATGGCGCCGCTTTATCATCCGCTGGCTCCCTTGGATTATTAGTGGGGTTTTGTACAGGGGGACTATTCTGTGAAATTCACCTTGGCAACGGCTCATTAGTTTGGCTTGTTATTGTATTATTTATTACATTTGGCCTTCCCCCTATTACACAGATTGATTCATAGCTCCTTCCCTACACACACACACACACACACACATTCTGTCTCTATCTCTCCCCTGTTCGCTGGTTTTATGGCATGGCTGGCTGATGTGACTAAATATGACCCTGGAAATACTTAGAAATAAGTAGTTTTACTGCTGAAAAAGATTATTGGTTTCCAAGACGTGAAAAATGACCACTTGTCAAATTATCACTAAATTAAAATCTTTAACTAAAGAAATATGCCATAAAAAGCCGTGGTAAATTCACTGTAACATACAACCTCCAGAGGCTTATTGCTGTTTAAAACTACAGCAAAGATGAAAGACACTCTTGTTAAATAAATAATTACATTTATTATTATTAGTAGTAGTAGTAGTAGTAGTAGTAGTAATTGTAGTAATAAACTCTTCTGCTGAGTAATATTAGCCTGAATGCAGATCATTTACAGTTGCAGAGCAACATATCACCTTTTATTTATTACTAACCAGTATTAATATAGTAACTAATATAAATGTTTGAAAGTTTTTTTTATCTGTGTTTTACAATCACTTTGAATATAGCTCATGCAATCAAATTTTAGAGTTGGAAGATATCTATTCTCTATATTTTATGTTCAATACATTTTTAATAATAGGATACAGAAACTGATCCTCAAAAGCTTACCATAATAAAGAAAATAACAAGGAAATTAAACCAGTAACCCTGAGCAAAGTTCCTGTTCCTGTCAAAGATGCTGTTTTAACTTATAATTCTAACAAGCTCTATATATGTCACCCCTCACCCTCCATCACATGAATATTATTACAACAGAATGTGCATATATAAAGCGTATGGTGCACATGTAAAATTGATCACAGGCATTATGCATGGAAACAGGCATATAAAGGCAGAGACACCTTCCACGGCCAGCACTTGACATCAAATGAGGGAGTTGTTGAAGCATTACAGGTCTGCATGGAACGATGAATATTTAAACAGGGAATTAACAATTAACATGGTCCTCTTACTTTCACGGGCTAAATAACAAGTAGTTTTGTATCGGAGAATGAGACCTTGAATGATGGAAACATGCAAGGAGGTGAAATAGTGATTTAATTCATTTCCGCACCTGGTGTAGTTAGATAATGTTTAGTCAGACTAAATCATTGCAGGACATCTTATAGATAACCACAGGCCCTGGAGATGTAGCCTAAAATACAGTTTGATTGTGCCTATTAAAGCTAAGGAGCTTCTGAAAGATTTGCCAATAATTCTGAATTCAATGATTTTCTGTCTATTATTTTGAATAATACTTCTTTCCCGTCGTCTGTTTACTATGTTCTTTCATTTTGTTCTTTCACTCTAATTTTAATGTTTAGGTCCAGGATTGCAATTAACATTAAAGGTTTAGTTCACCCAAAAATTAAAATTCTGTCATAAACCTGTATGACTGATTGTCTGTGAAACACAAAATATAATATTTGGACAAATACATCAAGTCAATAGGATCAATTTTGCGTTACATTGTCTCAGAATTTTACGCACAATACTGGACCTAAATATTAAAATCAGAAAGAACAAAACAAAGATCAGATGATGGGAAAGAAATATTATGCACTAGTCAAAATAATAGACAGAAACTGGTGAAATAATCCAAAACGCTTCGGTGTAAATACATCACAGACTTGGCCTGACAGGTCATTCCACTGGAAGGCAAAGACATGCCATGACATGAAAAACGTTAGCCTTTTGAAAATGGCTATTGATTGTAAATGTCACTGTATAAACCTTGTGCAGGCTGACAGCTTACTGTGAGATGACTTAGAAAATGTACGAGCTGAAAAATATCACTACAACCATCATTTTCGATGGCCAAGGGGAAGGAAGCGGAGGAAAGGAAGAGTTTAAAGGATAAAAATAAGATGCACCTGTGACAAAGATGCATCGACTTGCGTCACGCACAGAGAAAGATGCCCTTGACCAGAGCTAGTGCAGGCTGAAGGTAAAATGCTGCCATCGTTTTTCAGCTTTGATTGCCAGGGCTTCTTCGCCCATCAAACTACGACTCATCACCAGCTGTTTTCTCTTTTCTCCTGGTAAAGCAGGGCTGACAGTTTCAGAAAGAGGCTGACACACAGAGGGTCCAGGGTGAGGGTCTGTCACACTCACACACAGGACAGGGAACTTCTGATTAAATCTATAATAAGAGCATGAAAAACACAAATACCATTTAAACTTTACTGCTATTAACTCGCATAGGTATTATAAAAGTAGAGACTTTACTTACATTTTCATACAGCATAGTTCAGCATAGCGTGACATTACTTCAGCTGTTTTCATTGTATCTTTTAAATGTTTAAACAATGCCGTTCTTTACTGTTTTCAATTTATTTAGAATAGTTTTATTCCTTTTTTTGCTAATTTATATTTTCCCTGTACCTTTAATCAATATTCATTCACAAAACCCCTTATTTTTTGGTTAAATTATAATATATATAATTTTTATAATTTCTACTTGTAAAGTCGTTTCATTTATACTTTTTTGTTAGCTGGTAGTGTAGCTTTATTTAATAACTTTTAATTATGCATAGCTTATTTCTCCAAAAAGCTACAGTGTTAAAGTGGCTTCCCCAAACCTGTATAAAGGCTACAGATTCATGTAGTTTCTAACTGTACAGGGATTATGTATCACTTTCAAGCCACCTGATTTACCTGACATCCTCCAATCAGCATGACTAATTAGTACAGACGTCTCTGTTGCACAGCTTTCTGTCTTCAGCTCGTTTCCCGCTTGACAAAGCATTTTATTTCATCAGTTATCTGTAAGCGATGACCCAAACTGACTGTATCTTATCGAGGCCTGTCTCTGTCACTTTCTGCAGCACATTGTTCTGAAAGAAACACAGTCTTGACTTGCTCACTCAATCGGAATGGGTGAAATTAACAAAAATGGAATGACACAATCTGTCTTAAGCGATTTAATGTCATTCTGCTCAGCAGCGGCTGGGAATATTCCCAGCGGCCTTAATTTGTTAAACGTACGGCATGTGTTTAACATGGGATAAAAGCTGATGTGCATCATATTACGAGAGGAAAAAAAGTGAGGGACATGTGTCTTTGGAAAACGAGACCTCGTTGTTAGAAATCTCTGTTTACAAACACAAGAAAGGAAATCAGCCGTCATCAGTGGAAGAGGAAACGGCTTTGATCTGCAGAGACATTGTGGTGTCACTTTTAAAGTCGATTAAGGCCCATTAAAGTGTGTCTGCATGTGGGACTGTTCATTTCAAACATTTAGTGATTAAAGACCATTCATGTCCTACTGTAAATCTGCCGTGATGACAGCATGTATTGCTTCCACAAAGATCAGATGTTTCTGTTAGCACTTAGATTCAACCATTTGGGAAACTTCTAGTAAGTGTGCATGGCAGTCAGTAGTTTATTGTCCTATTTTACTGACGCAGGTGTTGGCCTCCCTCAGATGGAGCACGGCTATTTAAAAATTCTGCCATCACATTTGTTTCACTTTTTTCTGCATTAAATTCACTTATGCAGTACTTTAACCAGTTCTGTTGAGCTGTCCTGTGCTGTTTCAGATAAGTAAGCACATTTAATTGTAGAACGTTAGGCTGGGGCACGTGTGTCCGTGGCCCAGGACTATGTCAGCGGGCGACTGAACAGAAATAGCACATCAGGGGCACATAAGGTTCTGCTAGCATCCAGAAGGTCATTCATAATAGCCTGAGTGTTTCCTCTTACTTTCTCCTTCCTTGTCTTTTCTCGGCAGCGGCTGAAGTGCACCTCTCTATCTTCCTCATGCACACAATCATTCTTTCGCTCTCTCCTTCTCCATCCACCCCTCCTCCTCTGCTTTCTCTCTCTCTCTCTGACACTCTCGCTCCGCTGCTGTCCTCAGCATCTCCGTGGGGCGGTGACTAATTGCCCCCGTAAATCATTGAGCAGGCCGCACGCTCCTCCGTTTATTTTTCCTGACAGTAATTTACTGCTTGCTCTTTTACACACTTGTCATTGCGTGTTTTTCCTCACATTAGAGTCCTGTGGAAAAAGGAGTGTAATTAACGGTGTGGAGCTCGCCGGCCGCCGCTCTTTCATCATGGTGTGATAATTGTGCTCCTTGTCTGTCACTGTAACCTCTCTCTCCGTTTCCTACCCGGCTCTCCCCACCCTATTTGTCAACCACGGGAATCGTGTGGCTTTCCCAACGCCCTCGCTCCGACGCCGCACGCCAAGGCACCAGTTTTCCTATTTGTCCGAAGCCTGGGTCATTTATATCCCCTGTGCCGCTTGTCAAAAATATTAGCCTGATGCGCTGCGGAAGATAAAAGATTCATGGTAAACACACCTGGACTGGGTCCTGTGGTAACTAAGGATACCAGACTTTGTATCCGAATTACAGCGGCGCATTGAAATAAGGGTCACGCCGAAGCATTCACAGGTTCGCTGAGCTGAGCAACTACTTCCTGTCTTCACCGCAAGACGCGTGCTCATCAGCATATGCACATACTTCTCTTTCACAGGCCGCTGTTCATGAATAATCTCTGCTGCCGAAACAAAACACAACTCTATTTGCAGGACATACAGTGGATTCTATTTTTAACAGGGGTGGGACAGTGATTCACTGCTCGTCTCATTATCTTGTGTGGTTCTCCAGTCCCAATATATCCATCACCACTAACCCGCGCCCAAGAGGTTAACTCATCAATAACTTTCGTTGGGAGATGAGACTCTCTGGCTTTGACCCTGCTCTCTGCCCCTCTGCCACAGCCCCCTAGCCTTACCTCAAAGGTTTCAGTGGATTTTGATAATATCTTTATTGGGGCTGTCATGGACAGGGGCTAATGGGACGTCTGGTCAAGATTTCAGGATCCATCACGGCCAGGCTGAGGAATTAGCATGGAGCTCATGCATCAGCTGCCAGAGCTGTCATCCCTCTTCCCGTCCCCCCGCTCTATTCATTACAGGCCCCTGCCGTGTGCTTCTGCAGGGCTGCCGCACACCCTGTCTCCGCTTGCACCATCCTCTTCTCCTCCGCAACCTCAACCGCCCCACGGACGGTGCCACCGCTGCCAGGCTGAGCTGACAAAGACCCCTCACCACACCTCTCGGTGTCAGCCCCCCGAACAGTAGCCACTAAATTAGGATCCACCGTCAGCTCTTCCTTTTTTTTTTTAAATGAGAGGACTAGTCTGGGCCTGAAGTATTCTGGGAGGAGAGGGCTGATGCACCATTCCTCCTTCCTCTTGTCCTTTAAACTCCTCCTCTCCACTCGTGGGTGTGTTTTTGCAATACGTGAGGGGGTAGTGGATGGAATTAGCGTGTTTAAAGCTATTAAGGGTAATTAAGGAGCCTTTGGCCCGTGCAGTAATAGAGTGGGCCTTGACTTTGATTGCTGTTGGCCCTCTCTGTGCTAGCAGGGTGCATTGGTCTCATTTACGGACTGTGACCTGTGGCACATGCACCGTTGAGGGCCGGGGTCCCGTCGCTCCCGGAGAGAGAGTCATCCACTGTTCTCTAGCTTTTCCCTGTCTTTGTCTCCCTCCTGCATCAAAAGCAGCATCCGCTAAGAAGGTCAGAGCGAAAATGAAGGCAGGCGAGTGGGGCTACAGCTGGGGATGGTGGCCCCGGTCCTATCCCCTCTTCCCCTCATTAGCAAATCAAAGCTGCCCTGGATAGATTCACACTCCTCACCTGATTTTGTCCTTTTGCTCTAATCACGTAGCCACACAATCTTGACTGACAGTTTTCTGTATAATTGGCCCATGATCTGGCGCTGCTCTAATAACCAGAAAATCCCCTCTGAGAGACGGCCAGACACGGGTGACCTATCTCTACATCCCACACACACACGCTCTCACTCCTCTAGATATACTGTATCACGCAATACTTACATAGATCTGACTTATATCCACACGTTCCTCGCAAACATGCGCCAGTGTCACCAGCGGCCACCCCCCGTCGCCATCTGCACGGGCAGTGTTTGTGCCATGCTATTTGTGCATGGAAGAGAGCTAATCCTAATGTCCATTAATGATGTGAATATTGGATGAGCAGCTCAGACAGAGGAGCCTCACTCACAGCCTCTAATTACTGTTCATTTGCCAGAGTATCAAAGCCTAATTACTGCTCATCTCAATATTCCCCGGGACAGAGGGGGAGTCAAGGCAGGGTTTGGAGGAGACGGCCCCAGGAGATCAGTCAGTCAGCCTTTATCTCTCTCTCTCTCTCTCTCTCTCTCTCGCTCTCTTTCTCCCTCTCTTACTCTGAATAGGTTAACACGGGTGTTTGTGTGTTCAGTTCCTTCCTGCAAGCAAACAAACAAAGATTCTACAAACAAACACGCTGATCAGTTTGAGAGACAGCGAGAGAACTGGGGCCTATAATGCCAAGCTTATTGTTTCTTTTGCTCTCTTTGCCTTGTGTTTTTAATGTGTTTTGGGTAAATATGAGACAACGGGAGGAGATGGGAGGAAGCTGCCAGTATATCTCTCATTCTCTATTCAGATAAAAAGCTTTTTTTTTTTTCTTTTTTTTTCACCTAATCCTGACAGAAGCCACTGCAATCACTAGCTGCCACCCGTTTGACAGTTTCTGTCACCAATTAGCAGCTAAATCGACATCACCCAAAACAAGAAAACGAGGCAATTTATACGTCTGTTATTTATCGTTGGCTTGTGTACTGTATGTCTGGCTGCTTCCCTCTCATCTCTATCTCTCTTTTTGTCTCTATCTCTGTTTGCATCTCTTTCTTCTCCTCAGATGGCTGTTCTTCCTTGACCGAGCGATGGGCGGGGACTGAATCTATCCTCTTCCCTTATGAGTAAGTTTGGCGGCTGATTTTTACCAGCCCGTGCTCCTCTAAAATTTACAAGACGTCAACAAGCTTTTAATGAGGTGAGGCAAGCTGTTCGCCAGGCCCTGCCACTCGTTCCTGCCTTTTCTCTCCCTCTCTCTCTCTCTCCAATGGGTCGTTAAATGAGGAGATGCTTGTAACTTGTGCTCTTTGTTATCATTCAATCAACGCAAAAACACAAACCGGTCATTGTGCTGCTGTTACTCTGGTGATTTACTTTACTTTGTTATGCAGCATGTGTGTGCATGTCACATCCCTTATTTCTCCTCCCTGTATAACAAATGTTGCTAGCTTGAGCTATTTGCATCTACACGATCTGGATAAGTAGGTTATTTGACAGCCATTCTGATATTTCATGTTTTAGTAGAAAAAATGTCTCGGGTTACGACTGTAACCCTTGTTCCCCGAGAAGGGAACGAGACACTGCGTCGTCGTCGTGACGACACTTTGGGGATGCCCCCAGCGTAGCGCATCTGAAGTATGAATGAAATCTGTCCAATCCTGATTGGTGCTGCGTCATGACGTAGTAGATGACGGCATAACCGGAAGATACAAAGGGACGCCGGCACAAACACACGTTAGCTCCTTCGCGATGAAGCAAGCGCTCTGCCCGTGATAGGTGTGGCGACGAGACGCAGTGTCTCGTTCCCTTCTCGGGGAACAAGGGTTACAGTCGTAACCCGAGACGTTCCCCTTCGAGGGAACTCGCACTGCGTCGTCGTCGTGACGACACTTTGGGGAACGTAATGCCCACTATGCCACACCGTAATCACGCCCGCCCTAGTGTGAAGCTGGAAGACCAGGCACACTTAGGACGCGAGCACTCTGGCGCCAGGCGTCACAGGGAGTTGCAGACTGTAGAAACGTATGAAGGTGTGCGGGGTGGCCCACCCAGCCGCCTCGCAGATCTCCTGAAGCGAGATGCCAGAAAGGAGGGCCACCGAGGAGGCCATGCCCCTGGTGGAATGTGCCCTCACGGCCATAGGTGAAGGCAAATTGCGCACTTGATAAGCCGTGGCTATAGCCTGAACAATCCAATTGCTGATTGTCTGTTTAGATGCAGGCAGCCCCTTCTTGGGTGAACCAAAGCACACCAACAATAACCAATCTATAAAAAGCATTTTTTTTTTTTCTCACCTAATCCTGACAGAAGCCACTGCAATCACTAGCTGCCACCCGTTTGCCAGTTTCTGTCACCAATTAGCAGCTAAATCGACATCACCCAAAACAAGAAAACGAGGCAATTTATACGTCTGTTATTTATCGTTGGCTTGTGTACTGTATGTCTGGCTGCTTCCCTCTCATCTCTATCTCTCTTTTTGTCTCTATCTCTGTTTGCATCTCTTTCTTCTCCTCCTGGTCTGACTTCCTCCACTGAGAAGACCTCTCCAAGTACACTCTCAGGGCTCTGACTGGGCAGAGCAGGTGAAGTCTCCCCTCTTCCGCGGTCACGTGAGGTGGAGGATGGAAAGCCTGAAGAACCACTGACCGTGCCACATTAGACGGCACCTTGGGCACATAGCCCGGTCTAGGATGTAAGATGGCCTTAACTCCGCCGGGGGCAAACTCCAGGCAAGTTGGCATTATAGCCAAGGCCTGGAGATCCCCCACTCTCCTCAGAGAGGTGATAGCAAGGAGAAAGGCCACCTTAAAGGTCAGGTTCTTCGCCTCAGCCGACTCCAGTGGAGTACCAACCCTTCAAGTACCACCGCCAGGTCCCAAGTTGGGACTCTGGAGCGAGCCGCAGGCCTCATCCTCCGAGCCCCACGGAGGAAACGTACAACCAGATGGTGCTTCCCCAAGGGCCCATCACCTACAGGCGAGTGGAAAGCCCCAATGGCAGCCACACACACCTTAAGTGTGGACGGGGTAAGATCGGCGGAGAAACGATCTTGGAGGAACTCCAGCACTGAAGCCACTGGGCAGTTAACTGGGTCCACCTCACGCTCTCTACACCAAGTGGAAAACACATTCCACTTCAGGCTGTACAGTCTCCTGGTTGAAGGAGCCCTGGAGCTGAGTAGGGTCTCGACAACACCTGCTGACAGGCCAGCCTCTAGGTACCGAGCCCCCTCAGGGGCCAGACCCAGAGGTTCCACAGCTCTGGCCGGGAGTGAAATATTGTGCCCCCTGCCTGCGACAGCAGATCCCTCCTCAGAGGGACCTGCCACGGGAGGCCGTCCAGCAGTACTACAATGTCCGAGAACCATACCCGGGTCGGCCAGCGGGGTGCTACTAAAAGTATGCTGATCCCCTCCCGGCGGACCCGCTCCAAGACTCCCAGGAGCAGAGCGATCGGGGGAAATGCATACAGACGCAGCCTCGGCCACGTCTGCATCATAGCGTCCAGCCCCAGCGGAGCTGGATGCCTGAGAGAGAACCACAGTGGACAGTGGGACGTCTCTTGAGACGCGAACAGATCCACTTCCACTGGGCCGAATCTCACGCACATGGCTTCCACCACCTCGGGGTGGAGTCGCCACTCCCCGGGCCTCAGCCCCTGTCTCGACAGGACGTCTGCTCCCTGATTTTGGTCTCCAGGGACATACATCGCTCTGAGAGACGACAGTTTCCCCTGGGACCACAGAAGGATCTGGTGTGCCAGTCTGCATAGAGGGCGCGACCTCAGACCCCCCTGATGATTCCTGTTCCATAACCCGAACCTGCTCTGGGCCGACCACAGTCCAGACCACCCCGTTGAACTTCGGAGGAGGGGAGCTGAACTGCAGTCTGTAACCCAGCTCTACAGTACGCAGGGCCCACGCAGATATATTCGGAAGGCATGACCATGCACCGAGATAATCTACTAAGGGAACCAGCCTCTCGAGGCTGGCCTCGGGTGTCAACCGAGCCTCGTTCCCGACCCCTTGAAGCGGCTGACTGGCAGGGAGCAGTCGAGAATGATTTTCGGTGTGCGGACGCGTTCGCTGCCCAGCCACAGGTCTTTCTAGAGGTGGCTGGAGCAGCGCGCGTGCGCAGGAAATCAGTGAGGCCCGAAGCGTACTGGACGGCGGGAACACAGCACCGATTTCCCGAGAGCTCCGGGAGGGAGGCGACCTCGATCGCTCCACCCCGGGGGGGACAGCTCTCAGCGGTCCGGCCGCAACTAGGACCGCTTGGAGGAAGCA